>NC_140440.1:35815538-36105538 GCF_963576455.1 Neolamprologus multifasciatus
GATAATAATATTACAGAAGCAAGGTCAAGACTGCACAATTGGAAATTAGGACCCCCAAGATTTTTCCAAGTGTTACATTTTCCCACTTTTTGTCATTATTTTACTTTTACACTCACTTATTATCTTTATGGAAATTAGAGTTGGACAACTTTTTCAAGTAGAAAGTATGGAAACCCCGTTCTTTGAATTCAGGCTAAGCGTGTGTGTAGTGTGTGTACTTGACAGTGAAGATGCCGATTGTAACAAAAAAGTTCAAAAAAAGAAACTGTAACTTGAATTTCAGTAAATATTTCAAATTTGTTCAATATCATATAATTAACTCAAAATCCATCCTGAAAAAGCATTTTCTAAAAACACATTCTCACGCTTTTCTTTCACACTTGCATTCTGTAAATAATTCAGCGTAATCCTGTTAACTTCCTCCGGGAGAAACATTTCTCTACTGTCTGTCTGAGGGCTCCTTTCAAGGCAGCCTCACACGTCAGATGGAGAACACATCTCCAACCTTATAGACTATAGTGAGAGCTCTACACTACAACCAGCGTGGGCGTATGCCTTTGATACCGATGTGTGTTTGAGTTTGGCGTTCACCCCTGGTGTAAAGCATCACTGACATGGTTTAATACAGAAAGAAAAATTTATTACACACTATAAATAAATGATAAATTCTTCACTCTGCACCTTTACACAAGCACATGGATAAAAATGACTGTAACTTAGTAGCTTATAGACATTATTCTACCAATAAGACTGAGAAGTTGAGCTGTTAACTACTCAAAGTCACAACACTAGAAGCTGTCACAAACACTCACGGTGTTAGCTTGCCTTTTACCCGGGGTGAGTACTTTTACGCTTTATCTCCTTTTTTCACTTGATGTAGGCTTGTACACGACCATATCCATGTCAAGTCATCAAGACCTCTGTTGCTAAGATAGCTATTCTTGAATTCAACTCCATAAGAGTCTTTTTAGAGTGTACATGACAAATGAAGTAAAAAAAAAAGCCTAGACGCTAAAGAGAGATTAAAAAAGGTTGTATCAGGGATTCAGATGCAGTTCAGTGTGGACAGATGGCACATAGACTGCTAAGGTTGAGGACTCCATCTCCAAAGGGCCACTCACAGTAAAAACGTAAGTACTCGTTCTACTTGTGAAGCACTCTGGATGAAAGCATCCAGCCAGTGATGTGTTAAGATATAATGCAGCACACCCATTAGCTTCCTGAGCAAATCTCTGACGTTAACCCTTCCCTCTATCTTCACAAATAGTTTTGATATTTCCTGCTGCAATTTCATTCCTTCTCACCTTTCCTTATCATACCACCCATTTTTTTCATCCCTCTCCCTTTATGTCACTTTTAAGGCAAGCAGTGGCATAGATGAGTGGGTTGGCTTCAGAGGAAGCCAATTTACTTCGAACATAAAAGAGTAGCACTTTTCTTTTCATTTGAAAGATGCCGCTGTTGCATTCTACAATAGACCGGAAGGCTGTCAAAACTGTCTTTTGAAACCAATAAGACAACATTTCTCCGTAGCAGACATCTTTAAAGGGAAAAAAGGAAAAATTCAGGCTAAATATATGTCATTTCAGGGTATGGATTTAATGCAGCAATTTTTTTCCTGAACAGATGGAAAAGCATTCACCCAGAACCAAACAAAACTATCTGAGAGATTCTTTTGGCTTGGTAGTAGAGTTTCTGCTATAATTGAAGCCATTGAGGTTCTTTAAAGGGTCACAGCGTGATAAATCCTCACCAGTGGAGACAAGTGCAGGGGTTCACAACTGAAGCTGACATGTAGCTTTCCTTAAATATACTTTTCAGAAGCAGAATCAGAGAGTATTTGTTTATAGTGTCGTGTGAGGATACAAAAATAGATGAACAAAATTGAAAACCGACACAAAAATGTTGTTTTCAAAAGGATGATTTTTCCCCGCATGCACTCTGTTGTTTTAGGACAATTGTGAGTCATTGTGCTATTTCCTCAGCTCTTGGTTGTGTGTCCAGCGGGCAACATCAGTGTGTGCTGGGAATAGAGAGCTGCAGGTTACATATGGCAGCTATCACAGGAAGCAGGACCCCTAGCGACTCCACCTGGAACATTACATGCAGCTTCCTCCTCACTGACCTTTAACTGCACTCAGCATCCCGCGCTCTCTCGCCATCAGGCACTCTGTGTAACTTTACCCCCCCCCCTTTGGTTTTCTCTTACTTAAACAAAAATAATTTAATAAGAACCAGTAAGTTTAAAAGGGAAATGTTATTCTGTCTTGCTCATTCATGCATCCCTCCATCCATCCATTGCACTTATTCAGCTGAGGGTTGGAGAGGCCTGTCGTGGGGGGGGGGACATAGTTTTTTTTAAACTTGATTAGACTTTAATGGTGAAATGCCAAAACTCTTTTGAAGCTCCAGTGGGATATATGTGGAGTCTGATAACAGCTTGCATGATTAATAATGAGAAAAAAAAATATCTTGGCATATGATGTTAGAAAAAAGTGGATTCTCTGACCTCTGTACCCGATCTCTCATCTCTGAATGATGCAAGTGGCTCGAGGCTCCATGATAAGCTCTCAACAAGCACATCCAAATACCCAACCTTACTACTGTCAGTTGAGTTGGATGGCAGGTAATGTTGACATAGAGTTTAAGAGAAAAGAAAAATGACAAATTGTTTAAAAAGACTATAACCACTTCTGCTGTATCCTTTGTTTTGGTTTAGACACGGACAAGCTGCATTCAGCTTTTATGCTCCTTATATCTGGAACAAACTCCCAGAAAGCCTCAGATCAGCTGAAACACTTAAATCCAGGTTGAAGACTCACCTGTTCTCAGCTGCCTTTGAATAAAACACCAAATCCACACTTAAGCTTAAATTTCAAAACTTACATTTTAACTGCTGATTTTATCTACTGGTTTTTTAATCAATTTTAAATCATGTTTTTTATTTGTTTTTGTTCTTTAATGTCTCTGTAAAGCACTTTGAATCACCTTGTTGTTGACTTGAGGGGGTAGGGACAAATAAGTAAATACTTCTGCCTACTCCTTTTCAAACATCCATCCATCCATTCGCTTCCGCTTATCCTTTTCAGGGTTGCGGGGGGCGCTGGAGCCTATCCCAGCTGTCATAGGGCGAGAGGTGGGGTACACCCTGGACAGGTCACCAGTCTGTCGCAGGGCCAACACACAGGGACAGACAACCATTCGCACTCACATTCACACCTAATGGCAATTTGGATTTTCCAATTAACCTATCCCCACAAGCTGCATGTCTTGGACGGTGGGAGGAAGCCGGAGTACCCGGAGGGAACCCACACAAACACTGGGAGAACATGCAAACTCCACACAGAAAGACCTGATGGTGGAATTGAACTCAGGACCTTCTTGCTGTGCGGCAACAGTGCTAACCACCGTGCCACCGTGCTGCCTTTTCAAACAAATAATGATATTTTGTAATGATTGTGAAGGCACATGTTTGAAATAAAAATGGACTTAACTGTGCTATATAAATAAACTTGCCTTATTTACAGGACCAACAGTGTTGGTGAACTATTTTATTAAGTAGTTCTAGTTTTATATTTAACCTCCTAGGACCTGGCATCCACATATGTGGACTTCACATTTTGGGTTATTTAGACCAAAATACTAAATTTTGCTCTGGATGTTATACTGTCACTGTTCTATCGAAATTTAAAGTGAATGTCCCCATATGTGGATCTCATTTTTGTCACAAACAAACATCAGGTTAAAAAAAATCAAGAAAAAAAAATCACGTAATTTTTTTTGTTTTTACATTCATCAGGTCCCGATCAGCCCAAATAGCAAAGACAAATTAAAAATGCCATGAAAGAGTTTGGGTCTTAGGAGGTTAAAGTTTATTAATTATAATAAATAATGAAAAATACAGTAACTAGTTAAACAGTAACAATAGGACTTCATTAAGGCAGTGATGAAAGTGTGAAAGTACAAAGAGCTTTTTGTCTTCCTTCGTCGACACGGGAGAAACATAAGGCTTGTTCAAACATTGTCAATGCATCTTTTTTGTGTTTGTGTATGGCACACACACACACACACACACACACACACACACACACACACACACACACACACACACACACACACACACACACACACACCCTTCTCCACTCTAGCCCTTTAGTGCTGAAGACCTACATTTCATTTACTGCATTGGGGAATTACACTGAGTGTCTTTAATGGCCCTCACTTCCTCTGGCTGCCCCCCCCAATACTTTTTCTTGTCAAGCTTGTCTGCTTGTAATTACCCTCAAGTAAAAGCCAAAGATGCCCTTTGAAACCATCTTGACTATGTGCCCCTGGTATGGATTTCATCCTGCTTTCAAAGCCAAAAGTTCAGTCACACTCGTAGTGTGTCTGAAAAAAACAAACATTGTATTTTAAGTTGTCTATAGAATAAAAAAGTCATAAAATGTGATATTATTACCTTCTTGTCCTTCTGTATTGTTCTCCTTGCTCAGACAAACTTGTCAGAATTTGTAATTTAATGCTGAATCGTGCAGCAGATAGCAGCATGGTTTAGCTGACTGTAAAATAAAGGAAAAATATCACCTTGCTGCTGTCCTAGAGCTAGTGTGTGTGCGTGTGTGTGTGTGTGTGTGTTGTGGCTTCGAGTATGAGGCCGAGAGCAGCCGTTAGTGTGTGCATGTTTCAGT
Source organism: Neolamprologus multifasciatus (assembly GCF_963576455.1). NCBI lineage: Eukaryota > Metazoa > Chordata > Actinopteri > Cichliformes > Cichlidae > Neolamprologus > Neolamprologus multifasciatus. The sequence goes on from NC_140440.1 coordinate 35,820,227, forward strand.
TTTAATGCCATCATCATCTCCAAGGTCAGTGGACAGAGGCATTTGGGCCGTGCGCCAGAGCAAGCTGTGGCATGAGTAGGACAGAGCCATAAAGTACATTTGATGCCTTTTACCATAACTTTGCTGCAGGCTCTTCAGCACTAAAGCTACAGGACTGGATAATAGCTCCTCTTGGGCCCATAATTTAAAATTTCATGTCCAACCCTTTGAGCACTGAATGAAAAATGTACTGCACTTTTTTCTAATTTAGGAGATGATTGATGGAAGGCTACAGCTTTACAACCATAGGGAAGCGATTTTAGTTGTGTACATGAATGAGTACTTCGTTTAAACTCTGCTTCAGGTACTTTCCAAATAACTGCTACATCCACTTTTTCTGTGTGTCAGAAATCAAGCATCAAGTATAATTTAGTGATGGTTGCTGTAATCATGTCATCTCGTTTGTGTTTGCTATGACACGTGTATACAATCAACGACAGTCATAAGATCCATTTACGTTGTTATAGTTCAATCCTTTTCTTGTCTAAACCAATTAGGATGTGTTGTTTCCACTGGCATGCTTTGTTTTCATGCTGCCTTTTAAAAAACAAAAGAGGTGCTAAGATGATGTCATATCGTCTGACTTTAAACTCGTTCATTGGGCAGTGGTGTGTCATTCTGCGTCATCAGGGCCACGCAGACCCAAATCAAGATCTAGTGACTCACAGCAACTCATGCAGCACGTTATTGTGCCTTCTGTGTTTGTTTACTTTCTCCAGAAACAGCTCATGAAAAAATAATGTGGGAAACTCAAGGACTGCAACTGGACCAAATATAATATGTCATGAATAATGACAGACTGTGGCTGAAGAGTTACTGTCCGCTTGCTGTGTTCGACTCAGTTTTTTACGATGGCGCTTGACATTTTGTAGAAAGCCTCATATTAGACTGCACGCCTTTGGAGCAGAGCATCGCAAGTTCGATTCCCGCCTGGGGCGTCTGCATCCAGTAAGGGTACTAAGGCTAGACCCCCTATGCTAAGCAAGCCTACCGCAGACATGAGCGAGACAGATAAATATGAAGGCATGCCGGCTCGTCGCCCGGATCAACAAGGTCTGCGTCAGCTGTTGAGGAAGCAGGGCACCCTGACGAGAAGGGTGGAACAAGAAGGCATCGGTGGGCAAGAGAGGAAAACAGGGCGTTGTTGGAATGCTACTACGCAAGTAACCCCGGCGGAAGGGGCTACATGAATAGGATGAGGGATACCCAACATCCACAATGACGGCGAAACAACTAGTAGCTCAGTGTTCCAACATTCTTGAAACCTGGACCCCCCGTAGCCGGTTACCAAGATTACGTGAAGTACCCTCAGAAGATGATGCAGCACTACGGACGATACCTACAGCCACGATTACCGACACTAACAAGCTGATCTACAATACGGCAGCAGTGATCAGTGAGATGCTTGGCTACAAGTGGAACAGCCACAAGGGGCAGTACCCTCCATGGAGAAGGAGGCTAGAGGGCAAGATCAAGGTAGCACGGAGGGAGGTTAGCCAACTAACGGAGTTGCAGAAAGGTGCGACAAAGAAGGTGCATAAGAAGTACAGGAAGCTGTCCATACCTGAGGCCTTGGAAACTGCCAAGACTCACAGCCTTGGCCAGCCGCTTGAGGAGGTTCACCAGAGAGATCGAAGGCAGGAGAATAAACCAGCTGTTCTCTCGTCAGAAGGGAAGGAAAGGAGGTGGAGAGGGGAAGAAACTGAAAAAGGAAGAGGCCATCATCAGAGCTAGACATGTAGCTATATACTGAAAGGTAAGTCTCAGACACCAGGTTAGACAAAGACGTTGCTAAAATATAATATTCTTATGTTCAATTTCAGTAAATGTTTTCTGTGACACTTGAATATAAACACAATTTAAACATTTCAGAAAAGAACAGCAACAAAGAATTAGAAGGCATTTTAATTCAATAACAAATCAATACTTTAGTGTCCAACAGTCAAAGGAAAAAATACTAATTATTGCATAACATGGCTGAAGGACCAAAAGTCTTATAATCAACTAATTTGTATATAAGTCATTATATCGTAACATGATGGTTTAAACGTTTCCTGAGCAGTTTCATTTCATAATAAACCAGAAATATCAACGTGACTCTTTTTGTCCAGCTAGTTTAGAGTGCAGTTCATTCATTATAGACGTAACCAGCCCCTCATATCAAGCATAGCAAGCCTGATCTCTCCGAGATTACATCAGTCCACTTTTATCTTTGCAAACTCAGTCGTGTCCTTCATGCCTCTGACCGTCAAGATGAGAGGACCGACCTCTCTCTGACCGGAAGGATTTGATTTTCATGCTAGACATGGATCAACGCGATTATGTCTGTAATATAAAAGAGATAATATGAAAAAATATTGTTTCATGTTATTGCTCATACTATATTTCAATCATGATATGGTTTTAGGGGAAGTCTTTTATAGAGGGGGGCTAACAGCAGACTGTCATTGTCAATGCGCAACTAAATCATGAAAAACATTTCATTCATCTTAAATATATTTGCATATATTATTCCTTGAATGTGACTATTGGTGACTGTTGTATAATTTCATCGAGCTGTAAAGTGCCCGATGTCTTTGTTTTTGTGCAGTCTTCTGTTTCCCTGCACCTCCTCCCAGCCTCCCGATCGACCTGCACACTTGTTTTCCCCACAAGATCTTCTGTCTCCTTGCTTATAATAATAATCTCTTAAGCTTTTGCTTAATTTTTGACTCCTTGTGCATTTTATCTCTTCGATTAACTGTCCTGACACGCTATTCAAAGGTTTGCCAGTCTGCCTTGCTCTCCTCTCCTCCATCCTCCTTCTCCAGCTCTTTCGCTCAGCCACAGCTCACCCAGCCTGCCACGTACGTTTCCTGTCCTGTTCCACTCCACCACCTGCCTGCTTGCCACTCAATCAAAAGCCTCTCTCCCTCTCCAGCCTACCACTCCTCACATTCTTCCACCCTTAGCTTCACTCAACCCTTTGCCTTTGTCAGAGTCAATCCTAATTGCTCCACTTCCCTCATTAGAGTCTAACAATAGACTGTCATCACCTGTCGCCAGTCTGAGTCTATGCTTTTCTTTTAGGCTCCACCAGCCAATGACAGCTTGACCAGTTTATGTAAAGCAACTCAGGACAAGCTCGTACGTGTTTTTTGTTTGTTTGTTTTTTGAAGAGTTTCTATTGGTTTACCTATGCACTTATCACTTTCAGTCATTAGGAAGTGATAAACATTGGTCTCAGCCTGAACCTGGAGCCCAGAGGTGGAGCACAAAAAAACACAAAAACAAAACAAAACAAAACAAAAACAGAACTAACCGTAAGATTAAATTATATTCACTTCACGTGGTTCTATTTGTTGGGCTTTTTTCTTTACTAGATTTTAGCAAGGGCTTGGTGGTTATCAAAAAATATCAATGAAAGACATTAAAAACATGAAATACAATTACTGTATATAGAAATGAGACGCTAAGGACAGCTAGATTTAGAAGACGATGATAACCTTTCATTTCAACCTTTTATATAAAAACACATCAATATATACACATTCACATATGTACACATGTATATACATGCAGTACACACATGTGCTTTAAGAAAATAAAGAAAAATCTCAATGACATGAAATAATTACTTAATCATCAAGTCTGAGATGGAGGAAAAGTACATTCGTATTAGTCCCCATGCTCAACACTGCTGATTTACCACATTCCTCATTAACCCCACGTCCTTGTATAAACTGCCCCCACATGGATGTCATAGATATACAATAATTCAGATATAATTTAACATAATTCATATTCTTCCAGAAGCAGGTTTCTTTTGTTTGACTAACATGATGTTAGTTTGAGTTAGTTTGGTTTTTTTAAATATAAATTTAAGATTTTGGACCGTTAGTCAAGTATTTGCAGTGGGAATATTTTTCAGAGATAATCTAGAAAAACAGTGAATGAGACATTTTCTCCACTTGGCCAAACTAGAAACTAGAAAAATACTAAAAAATAATACAAATATTTAGTCATCCGCTCATTCATCTATTTTGACAACATTACTTTCAAAAACCCTAAAAAAAAAAACGTAAAGATGCTTAATATGTTTCTGAAATCATTATTGGCTCAAATTACAGGAAGGAGGAACACTCATCTGTGTTACAACTAGGGATGGGTATCGTTTAGGTTTTATCTGATACCGGTGCCAAACTGGTACTTTTGAAACGGTGCCGGTGCTTAAACGGTGCTCAAACCGGTGCTTAAAGAATGAAGAACACAAACTTTGTCCAAAAACCTCTCATGTTCAGCTGTTTTTTTGTAAAAAGATAACAATGTTAGCCTTTTCTGCAGCTATGGGGCATATATGGTATCACTCTTGGCTGGAAGCAGCTTAATCAATGGAAAAAACACAAACTTTGTCCAAAAACCTCTCATGTTTAACTGTTTTCCACTTTTTCTTTGGTCATTTTAGCCTTTTTGTCCAGGGTGAAGGGAGTATCTGCCATCAAACAAGAAGACAGCTGCATGTAGCTATGATGGTGTTTGCTAGTTCACCTTACATGCATTAATGTAATAACGTGGTTAGCCTACTCAACGTAAATTACACACCAACAACATTAAGCTACTCACGCAGAGAAGAACGGCTGCTGCTGCCATCATCATCCGTCACCACCACACCCGCAGTAGATGTGCTCGGTGTGAGGTCTCGCAGCAAGCTATCAAATACGGCGCATTTTTCTGCTTTAAAAAAAACCGCTATGCGTCGCCAGGTGTTTCATCAGATTTGAGGTGTTACCTCCTTTGACAGCATCACAGTATCAGCTTAAAGCACTTGTTGCAGCTGCTGAGTTTGCATATTCTGCTGTGAAGTACAGCCAGACTTTGACCGCTTTGCCTTGGGCATTTTTAATCTGTAGCTCTGCTCTAAAAGTACGTACGTACCTGGCCCCGCCTACTATCCTCGGAAACGTAAAATGATTGGCTAGAATTCAAAGTGTATCACATCTCAGGAAAAAAAAGCACCGAAATAAAGCACCGAAATGTGCGCTGCTTTTCGGTCTGGTTACTACCGTTTATGTCAGAACCGGTGCCATCATGGCACCGGACACCGGTACCCATCCCTAGTTACAACTCTTTTAGTAAATTTCCTAAAGCAAAATCAATGCTGTGTAAGATTTTAACTGCTGTATCCTGTCAAATCTGAAGAAAGAAAAGTTAAACTGTCAGTTTTATTGACTTTTTCTCGGTTTGACAGTGTCTGACAGTGCCTCTATTCAGGAGGGAACGTCCTCCAGGCTATACGAGTGCATTAGTTTGTGTTTTTTATGAAAATGCCACTGAGCAGGTCATGGCAGCCCGTTCTCACTCCCGAGGCGTAACATGCCGACGTTTTGTCACGTCCCGCGGCGTTCCTGAGGAACACGAAAGGAGACCTTCGGCGTTCTTATGGTACGCGGCGGGTTATGGCTGAAATCCAGTGCAATGACGCTCCCGCGGTAATAGACGTTCCAGCCCTGTATTCCATCCCTAAACCTAACCTTATCCCTCGCCCTAATCATAACCTTTTTCCTGATCTTATCCAGGACTTTAATGATGTTAAATAGCGTGTTTCTAAGCGATTTGAAGAAAAAGAGCGAACATGTGTAGATTGAGTCCATACGGTTCTCATATTTCCTCATTTTTTCCGAGGTCGTCATTTAGGAACGTGGTGGGTAGCCGAAAACGTAATATGTTGACGATTTGTCACCTAGCGTAAAATGTTACGCTGTGGGAGTGAGAACGTGTTGGTCATGGAGCTCTCTGAACAACAATATCACTGTTGTCAAAAACAGCAAGAGAAATATCTGCTAAGTTTACTGTAAATATAGTTTACTGTAAATATAGTTTACTGTAAATATAGTTTACTGTAAATATAGTTTACTGTATGGCATTACTATTGAGGTTCTCATTTTCAGTGGGGAGATATTTTTACTGTTTGCAGTTACTCAAATAATCTGGTGTTTGTGATCGTCTTATCACCAAACCCTGGAAGTTTAATGCCTGCTGATCCAACTGTCACACACATGCTTTTTAAAAATTATTTACTTTTTATAAAAAACGCCCACTGATGCTCTACAGTCCTCCAACAAATCCTGGACCTTGTTTTTGGTGTGTAATGGTTTACTTTAGGTCAGAGGATAACAGCTTTCTTTCTCCCTCAGTTAGATAATATTGAATCTGTAGAGGCCACTTGTATTGTCAGTCTATTGCTATCAGTGCACCCGGCGATCGCTCTGTGTCCCAGCACTCCTTCACCTTAGGTAGATGAAGAATGATGAGCTGTTAACCTTTACTCTGATGGAAATGAAAGGGCTGATATATATCAGTGAGCACTACAATCCTCCAGCCTCACACATTCACTCAGGATGGTTTGACAGATGGATAAATAAATGGTAGATGGATGGACAGATAGGCTGGTGCACTCCATGCTGATTGTTTGGACATGAACAACAGTGGATGTACGCACACACACACACACACACACACACACACACACACACACACACACACACACACAGGTCTTGCTGCTCAGAGTCCAGAATAAGACTAGGAATAACTCAGGAATAACAGGAAATTATGTTACTGTATAGTAATGATATTTTTATTCGTCCATCTGTATATTCATCCCGATGACAAATCAAATTTGAGCAGCTGCTCGCCGTCACCTTCAGCACATCTGTTCCATTTAAATCATTGCCGGTTTGCAGATCACGCTGACATCCATCAGACACGTCTGAGTAGGTAAAACTGAAACGACTAGCTTGCTTCTCTCTCATTACCACCAGTGACTCCCTCATTACACAAAAATTGGATTCAACTATGCCCTTTGTATGAAACTACACTTAGTGTGAGCAGACTTCTAATAAGGAAAGCTTTGCTTAGCAACTCGATGAAATAGGTAATAAAGGTTAAAAATAAAAATTTTGCTGCTTTCAGCCTCAGTATAAAGCAACTGCCTGTGCAGAAATTTGTGTGACAAATGTTACACGCCACGATAAGTTGCACTGTTTTCCTGTTGCTTTTGTCTTTCAGGTGTCGAGCCTCCACCTATGTGCCAATTAACTTTGAACTGGCCAGTGTCTGTTGGCTGATCTGGGCCCAGTAGCCCAGTCGCTCGCCAGTTATTGTTACAAAAGGACAGCTGGGCCAGCTGGGTGATTTCGGAGGCCAAACGATGCGTTTTCAAACAAAAACACATCAGTGTGGACGTAGCCTGACTCTGAACTTTTGTGTTTGGGTTTGTGGGGGAAGGCTGGACAGGTAAGCTTGGGGTACCCCGCAGATGCAGCAGAGCTACGTTATGGTTTTGTATGTTTTTAACAGCTAGGCAGACCTTTTGTTGTGCATATTGTTTATTGAGACTTTTGGGAAGCTGTAGGTCTTTTTGTTTTAATCATTTCTTTGATTCGGCTCAACTGCCTAGTCCTCCCCCCCCCCCACGTTTTTCTTTTGCTAAGTTTATTATCGTCGAGGTAAACGATGAATAAATATTGCCTGACTATTAACCTCGCTGTTGTCCCTCTCTTTGTCACGGCGAGTGAGAAGAGAAGTGAAGGAGGGTCCAAACGCAGGCAGTCGTGAAGGTGTGAAGGTGGTTTATTGAATAAACGGCAAAGGGAAAGTGGCAAACGAAGACAAACTAAACTATACTGGAAAACAACTGAACTACAGCGCAGAAACCAGAACACGAACATGAAGGAGGGCGAGCAGAGGCAGACGATGGTAGACAGCAGGGAACACACGGATGAAACATGGTGAATACACAGACGGACCAGCGACTACAAACACAAAAGACACGACTAAAATACACTCAGAGAAACACAGGGAGATTACACACAGGTGGGGGACACAGCTGGGAGTCATTAACGAGACGAGAGGTAAAACTGAACACTCACATGAGACGCAGACCTTCACAATAAAACAGGAACAAGAAACCATCACACTAAGACGCAGACTCGACATTGAGAGACAGACAGAAAATGACACGTGGAACTAGACCAATACAAAGCAGACACAACCAAAGAACAAATCCTAAACACAAATAAACAGAAACATGAAACTCTAATAATAAACATCATAATCATTAACACAACAAGAAAACAATCCCTGATGCAAAATTAAACCAAAACATAATAAACTCAAAATACTGGGTCCAACAGACCCAGAACCGTGACACTCTTTCATTAACTTTGGTTGTCTTGTGTTGTTAATTGTGCATAAAACAAAGATCACCAAAAACTTTATAACACCAGTTTCTGATTTTTGCTCCAAACATCTGTTGTATGTTCTCTGTAGTATATTTATTAAAATGAGTCATAAATGCGTTAAAATCTTTCTCTTGAAACTGAAAAACTGAGGTTCAACACTACTATAGCACATCAAAACAAGAATCTAAAATATATTTAACAAAACACGTGATTCAAAACGTCAAACGTTCTATAACAGGAAATGTAAACTCAATTTCATTGAATATGAAAAATCTCAAAAACAACAAACCCGTGGAGCATGCAATCATTTCAAATGATGTTTATAAATGAGCTAAAATTAAGTCACTGAACAGAAACTCCAACAACATTTGTGGAGCTTTTAGGAGAATTTACATTCAGCATTGTAGTTTTATATCACATATCATGTGGCTCGTTGTGCAGATAATTGCATTAACAGCATTTCCAAGCTGTATGTGATCAATATTTTAGGGAAATTTATGAAATTGTAGGATTTTATTTTTACATTATAACCAAATATATCCGTATATAGTCTTTGGATGCACTTTGCCTACCAAGCTTGCTAGCATGATCTGACAAGTACAATCCCCTGTTGAAATGAGGATTTGTCACGGCTGGGGCGGCAGTCGTGTGGAGGTGAGAAGGAGGAAATAGCAGCCAGTGGTGGAGGTGCAAGTGAGATTTATTTACAGTGAGTAACAACCAAGAACCGAAACATAAACCTAAACTGGGAAAACTAACACAAAGGAGGACACGGGGCGAGGAGCAGAGAGACACGGTGAAACACGACTGAGTACACAGAAGATTCACAGAGAAACACAGACGACGCCACGAGGAGCACAGACCGACACCCACTATAAATACACACACCAGGTAATCAGGAAATGGCCCACAGGAGGGCACACAGCTGGAACTAATGGGCGTAACGAGACACAGACCTACAAAGTAAAACAGGAAACACACAGACTGTTTTACAACACAAAACTCGGAGCACAGAGCACAGAGCGAGACACAGGTAGGGAAAATAAACACGACAACCAAACTTCAAGAACTAATACAAAATCAGAATAAACTAGAAAATAATAAACTCAAAGCGCTGAGTCACCGACCCAGGACTACGACAGGATTACAATCAAATAGTCAATTTTGCTCAGCCTAGTCCTGAGTAACGTGAACAAGATGATTCTGTGACAAGCAAACAAATAAGAGCTATTTTTTTTCCAACAATATCTTTATTATTTTTTACATTTTAATGACTTACAAACAGTCCAACATTCTAAATACTACATGAACACACACTCCTGTCAGACAGCAAAAAGAAAAAAAAGTCTTCAGATTTATCTCCATTAAAGGCCTAAATTTGTCATTATCTCAAATCAAATGTCATTGCCCTCAGTCCTCGTGCTCCTCAGATAATACAAATCCTTCTACAAAATTCACAAATGGTCTCCACACCTTCTCAAAAACATCCAATTTCCTTTTCAGTATACATGTTATCCACTCCAATGGCAACGCCACCATCATTTGTTTTATCCACTGTGTGATGCTCGGTTCCCTTGTTTTTTTTTTCATTTTAGTGCAATTAATCTTTTTGCTTGTAACAAACCCATATCAATAAACATTCTGCCACTTTTTGTGTACCTCATGTTTTCTGGGTACAATCCCAGAATAAGGAAGCCAGGATCCAAAACAACCTCCTTGGATAATATTTGTTTCATAGTTTGTGTTACTGCAACCCAAAAGGAGCCAATCTTCCTGCAATCCCAAATACCATAAGAGCTATTTTTTAGTCATTTTTTTTATTTTTAGTATTTCTATACTAATGAAAGATTGTTCAGTGCTTATTGTAAGTCCTCTAGCACAAGAAAGGAGACGATTCGATCCCACTAACAGGTCACGTCAGTGTTCATTAACAGTGTGTTTTCCCTTTCATGTTATAAATGCTGATATGTTTTGTGCGTTTAAAAAAACTAAAATAAATATGAACTTCATGCTGTGCTTGTTATTTTCACTTCATAACTTAAAAAAACACCTTATTGATAGATACTTTCAGCTGTTCCTTTATTCATATGTGGTTACCGTAGCAAATGTAACCACATGTTTTCTCTGACAGCTTTTTATGTCAGATGCTGTCAGATGAAGGATTTGTGTCTCCTCCTGAGAACCAGGGAGCTTTCCTCATGTTAGTCAAATGTATTGTTAACGTTACATTAGGTAGCCATGAGAAGAATACCATGTATACAGATAATTATTGACATAGACAAATTGACTTTGCCCTTTAATCAGTTTCATCTATTGGCTGTATTCTTCGTCATTATTATAATTTTTTTTAAATCGCACATGAAATTCTAATAATGGTGTTTTACAGTGTGGGAAGAAAAACATGAATTTTGTTTCACAACCCAACAACTAAAACTTTTGTTCAACCTTGGTACTGAAATTCTTCTTTTTATTTTGACGAGCTTCATGAAACTTCACTAAATCTACATGAAAACTATTCATTGTGAGGCTATTAAGTAGCCTACAGTAAATGCTATTGGATTCTTTCACTTATGAATTCCCATTAAAAGGTAAAAGAGAAATGTTAATGTTTTCCACTGAGATGGGGGGGTCATTAAAAAATACAAATTTGACAGAGGTCATTAAAAAACAAACAAACGACATTGGGAATGATGAAATGCTAACTTTTAGAGTGCACCATGCCTTATGCACTGAAAAAAAGGGATTGGCCAGCTCTTGGATTTACGTAAGCATCTTGCGTGTATTTAACACAATTGCCTCATGCTTTAAAGTTAAGTGTAACTATATAGTGTAGAAACTACATAATATGCAGAGAGGGTAGATTAAATTGTTCATATCATGTTCAAGTGAAGTAAGTCAATAATATAGCAATGTTAAATCCCGCGACACTGCACGGGATTTCAGTCTCGCACTCTTTGGATCGTGGTTTCAGGAAGGCATCCATCTCAGTCAAGTCGAGCAGCCACCTCTACTTTTTTTGGTATACCAAAAAAAGTAAATTGGGTGGTTGTTACATTAAAAAAAGTCTACCTTGTAATTTGAACACAATAATTTCATGTTTCTATGAACGTAATTAAATCATGTAGGATTTGCATGGAATTCAAAAACTTAATTTGTTCTTGTTGAGATGACAGGATACAATCTAGTAAGAGTGGTTAGTTGCTGAACTCATGAAATTCACAAGATCGCACAAGATTTCAAACTGCAGGAAAATCAGTGGAGTTATAAGAGGCAGAGAACTACACACACACCACATGCATGCTATTGCTATTTATTGTGGATTAACCTGTCGAGGACAAAAACAAAAAAATTCTGCATCAAATACAGGAAATCATAGCTTTCCTGTATTTCCTAGATTGTTGGCATGGTGGTTAGTGCTGTTGCTACACAGTAAGAATGTCCTGGGTTCAAATCCACATTCTGGCTAGTTTGCAGTGGCTTCTCTCTGGGTATTCTGGTTTCCTCCCACAGTTAAAAGTCATGCAGTTATTAGAGTTAGGGTTAACTGGTGATTCTAAATTACCCGTGAATGTAAGTGCACGTGGTTGTTTGTTTCTATGTGATAGACTGGTGAGCTGTCCAGGGTGCACCCTGCCTCGTAACCTATCACTTCAGGGTTATTTCCCAGCCCTCCTGCAACCCGGAGGATGGTAGTCATTGTAAATCCATTCAATTTTTATGGTAACCAGACTGTAGATTTTGTTGAACATTATGTAATATGAAGACAACATGTAGTATTTAAGTGACCAAGTAGTACTGGGGTAAAAGTTATTGAATAGTGTTGAAATAAAATGACAAAATTGTGAAGGATTAAAATATTCCAAGAGCTCAACTTACTCCATCAGAACATGTTTCAATCGTGTTTTATGAACACAAAATGCACAGGTTTACTGAATATGAAAAAGTTGTGTTGATTTAACTCAGTTGTTTAGGTTTCTGCCAAAGCAAAACATTTGTGTGCAACAAATGTCCACTATTGAATCAAGTAAATCCAACATGGCCTTTTTTTCAGTGTGCGTGCATAAAATATTACACAGTAGAATATCACAGTGTCATCATTATGCAGTTATATTTTTGGTGCATACTGTATGTGTTTTCCTCTGAAACAAGGTCAGTCAACTGTACAAATAATTTGGCACTTTTTTTGAAGTCCTTCAGATCTTTATGCTCTTTATGTGACCCCCAGCTTATGATTATTTTTTGTATTATTATTTTATCTCCACCCAGCAGCTTTTTCGGCACAGACGCCTCAAACCTCACCGTCAGTCGTTGGCCATATATTCCCTCTTCCCAAAGCTCATTCAAAACGCAGGCCTCTGCAATAATACCATCTGCATTATTTAATGTGTGTGCATAAATGTGTGTGTGCGTGTTTTCTATAGAGAGACTGGGGCTCTGTCCATATAGTAGCTATCGGACAAACTTGCAAAACTCTCTCATATATCACAGTTTTCTGTGATGCCTCTTCTTTCCAAACACATTCATACACAGATAAACATCACTGACGAAAACCAAGAATCTTGAGCAGTAAGACTCAAGAAGCAACTTAAAAGAACTCTTGGTATTATTACTTACTATTATTACTACTACTTACTATTACTTATTACTCTTGGTAATATTCCTCTGCTTGGAGCTGACATCCAACTTTATCTCTGGTTTTCTTTGTTATGGATGTGCAATCATATTGTATTTGGACAAAGGTGTGGCTCAGGATGTTCAAGCTTGTTTTCTTTTTTTTTTTTTTTCGCCTGTCCCATTTGGTTCTTTAGCCGTCAGAATTGTTGTCTGAAGACCAACAAGGATACCCAATGGATTTATTTTGCCAAATGGATCATCATGGCATTGCCGTATTGGTCCATTTGATCGACCTTTGTTTTTATTATTTATTTTATTTTCAGTTGTTACAGACGGGACAGACATGAGTGAGGGATAGGAAAGGGAGAAAGAAAGAGGAAGGAAAAGAAAAACAGAAGGGGAGAGGGACAGTGAGAAAGGGGGGAAAAAAATATCTCCGGGATCACCTGTTGAGAGAAAAAGAATAGAAAACAAGCAAAAAAAAACAAAACAAAGCAACATACTAAACAACAGCATGGCATTAATCTAGCTAAGTGTAAACAGCAGTAAATACTAAATATTGAATGTTGTTGTGCAGCACGCAGGACAGACAGCGCACAATGTGCTTTGAAGTAGCAGCCAAGAAAGGTGTGATTTAAGTCTACGAACAGTGAACACCCGTGTGCACACCTGTGTGGATCGGCGCGCTTGTATTCAAATGGTTTCCCCATGTAATGGTCTGCAAGAGGATGTAGAGAGCCATAGCCCCGCCCCCAGGGCATGAAGCAGGCATGGAGGAGATCCAGGCCCCAGACATCCAGAGGCCCCAGAGTGCAAGAGCCCAAGGAGGACCACCGGAGGGGCATCCGTGCCACCTTCATGGGGAGGGCTGAGGATCATAATAACATAAGAACATAATAAACAATAACACTGTTGTTCTATGAGTACCATGTGTATAATCCCCACCACGTCATGTCAGCTGCATCTGCTTTTTATTTTATAAATGCCGCTTTATTTGTACAGAATCACGTGTGTGTGTGTGTGTGTGTGTGTGTGTAAAAATACCGCCCAACCTTAGAATAACACAAGGTTAGTTTACCTGCAGGATGTTTCACAATATAAAAACCTAACCTCAGCAACCGGTGTCCTGTTTTTCAAACAACTTTCTCCATCATCTATGATTAGCTTGCAAACAAAGTGTGTGACAAACTGCACTGAAGCAGTCTGAGATTAACACATGAGGAAAAAAACAAATGTAACACTAGCTAGTAGGGGTGGGGGAAAAATGGATACTGTGTAGCATGGTGATATTTTGTTTGCTAATAATGTATGGATACAGGGACAGCAGAAATCAATATTTTGTTACAAAAAGGTTTTTGTGCTCTGACTTCAGAGCATGTTGATCCTTTTTCTGAGCAAGAATCCTGACATTCCTTCACTGTCCAAATGTGTTTAACTTGTTTTTGGCAGCAATAAACATGACAGTTTACTTATTTTAATTTAAGACATGTTTTATTTTAATCAAGTTTAAAACTTTTTTATTTAATGTAAAATTATATTTTGTTTTAATTTACTTTCAAATTCTTCAGTTGCTGAAGGGGCTGCATAGTTTTCATAAACTGCATAGTTCAGAATAGCTATAATTGTACCAGATGGTTGATTCAGTTAAGTTGGACTAGACTGTAATACAAACCGTTCAGTTTGTCAACAATCAAACTGAAATGAGAGAAAGACTGAGTGTGAGACTTTGATATTAGATAAAATGAATATTGATAAAGTTTACCTTTATGTACAGAATCTGAATATCGCAAAATATTTTAAAAAATTGCAATAATATCGTATCGTGCGTTAAGTATTGTGATAATATCGTATCGAGGGATGTATGGGGATTCCCACCTCTACTAGCTAGATGCTGAAATACCACAACCGAGACCTTTTGATGGAAATGTCAACATTACAACCCCCTTTAAACACTTAGTATAGTACAATAAATGATGCATAAATTATTTCTTTTCCCTCTTTTGAACAATTTGTGTGTGATAAGCACTGGCAATGGACACACTGAGATTGTATTGTGTGTTATTGTTCTCTTTCCATTTAGGTTTGAATTGCTTTGATGCTTGAAAACACGCAGTAATGCAAAATAATCAGTAACTTCCCTGAAACGCTTTAAACCTAAAGGAACAAGGCTGTTTAAAAAAGGTGTAGAAAGTAGAGATTTGTGTGCAAAACTTTGTGGAGTAAAAGTAAAAAAAATATAAGAAAAAAATACTCAAAGTACAGTTAACTAAGAATTCTATTCAAGTACAGTAATGAAGTATTTGTACTTCATTACTTCCAACTACTGCTCAGGTATTAATATGAAATTGCAAGTTAAAGGCTGTTTTCACTTCAGCTTATGGAAACAGGGGTGATAGTTTCACAGTGATTAATATTTGCCAAACAGAATCAAGTGTGTGGTTTATAGATACTCTATATTTCACACACATACATTTTAGTCCATATACCTGCAGAGGAATTTAGCCACAAATCTCCTGAGTTTTATGCATCTGAACCCAGGAGCGTTTCAACACACAGATATGGACAAAAGAAGATTACTTGTTCACTCCTGTGTGCAGGAAAATGAGGACAAGCTGATCGATTTATCCTTTTGTATTCTTATCTGTGGGTTATCTGCCTATCGGTGCTTCCTCCTCTACTTGTTCTTATCTCTATCTACTGTACATCAGTGTAGGTGTGAGGCGTTTGATCGAAAATGATATTTAATTTGGTTGACATTTTTACACAGTCAGTGAAATCTCCTGTTAGATATCATTTCTCAGTTTTATCCCCGTTCTCTCCTAAAGTTACTGTATTTCACTGGGCTGTAATTCAGACAAATGCCTCTGGTTCTCACAATGTTAGCTTTTACCGGGACCTTTTTTATAGACTTGACATTGCAAGTTTGCCATGAAGAGAGTAGCCCGCAGGATCGCCTCTGGCTGTCCTCCCCTACCCCTGAGCTGTGAGCACTGATTTGGGATACAAGATCAAAGGTTGGTCCAATATGACATGTGCCAGGTGTACTTCTACATGCAGCATAGAACAGAGTAGTTAAAACAAGCGGTGAACGCATGAAAAGCTTCTTGTGTGTGTTTGACAGCAGAGACTATCAACCCCAAAACTCTTCAGTGGAAATTGTAATAATTTTCATGCAGAGTCATGAGGAGGGCCAAATAGTGAAGAAATGAACAAAAGTGAAACATAACAGTAAAACATGTTTATTGGTTGGACCTGTGTCTGAGATAATGGAAGCTGCCTGGTGCAGGTGAGTGGCTGAAAAGCATTGGGAAGATTGGCTAAAGAACAGAGCTGTGATGAGTGAAGGAAGCAGAGAGCAAAGGTCGACTGGTGGGTGTTCAGTGGGACAAAAACAAGCATTAGTCAAAGCAGAGTTCAAAAAAACAACACAAGGAAGACACAAGTCTCACACGAACGCGGCTGTAGTGCCAGAAAAAGTACTGAACAATTTGTCAGACAATTGTGAAGGAGCAGGGTATAAATCCTGCTGCGTCCTAATGAGTAGATGTGCTGGTTGGGTGTAGATGATTGGCCGGAGAGGCAGGAACGTGGCACCATGCTTGGACAGACAGACATGCAGAGAGAGACAAACAAGGCAATAACAAGGGGAAGCACAGAATAAGAATAACACAACCCGGATTACATCTTAGATTTGTAACTTTCCACTAGTTGTAGACCCATCAATTGTACTTTTTTCTTTTTTTCTTATCTTTATTTTGAACATGTTAAAAAGTAAAACAACATAGAATTAAAAGAGACAAATGAACAAAGCAAAACAAAAGGAAAACGACAACCACAACTACAAATAACTTTCATGTTCAAAAAGGAGCAGGAAGAAGCACAAGCTTATTTAATCCCACCCCTTTTCCACTATCTAGTAATCAACAGAAATACCTCCTTGGAATTACATTATATGTCATGTGTATTTTTTTTTATTATTCTTTTATATATATATATATATATATATATATATATATATATATATTTCTATCTATCCATACATACGTATATACACATACGCACATATACACATTTTCAATAACCCCATTAACACCTCAAAGGATACACAACCTACAGATATATATATACCCACACCAACATACCCGTGCACCCGCACACACATGAAAATATTAGACAAGAACACCCGATCAGATCTCCACCTCCTCCCTGTAAAAACCATCTCCTTAAACCGCTTTTTAAACTGCGCCATGCTCGGACTTTGCTTCATATCTTTACTTAGTCTGTTCCACAGCTTCACTCCACACACAGAGATGCAGAAACTTTTTAATGTTAGTTAATGTTTGTCTTGCAATCATTAGTATATATAAGCATAATAAATTAAAATGGTAAGTATAGTCTTAAAGATTATGGTCAGCTTTTTAACATGACCATTGTGTCAGCATGTTAGCAGTTAACTTAAAACACAGCTGAGCTGCTTTTTGATCCTCTGATTACCACATTAATAAATAAGCCATGTCAGCTGTAGTGAGAATTAATTAAATCTACATCAGCTGTAAACCTCGTGCTTAACATACATTTGAAAGTTGTTTTGTTAACAGAGTCAGCTGATTTTTATCTTCGTGTGTTCTTTAAGTCTTCCAGGATTTTTCTTATTCGAGTGCTTCCTCGTGAAAATTTAAAGTGACTCGATACTCATGAATCACTTTGACTTCAAGGAGTTTAACTGTAATTTTCATTTTCAAAATCCCCTGTGTGGCCGGGTATAGTCCTATTCAATGTCCAGAGCACATTTACAAAGAGGCTGGGTAGGACGGCCCTCTGGGATGTCAGGACATCTTGTTGAGCCTTGTGGATTTCTAATGCGTGAAACATCTGTGGCGACGTATTCCTCATTGATCCTCAGTGACATTCCTGCCCTTAACCTTCTCTCTTTACTTTAACATCAAAGTTAGAAAGATCAAATATAGCATAGAGATAGAGTTGGTAATTCTGGTAATTCATTGGTAGAATCTCTTTGTTAATATTTCGATAGCTGATTTATCTGCTAATTGACCATTTTCCTGCAACTTTGTGTCCACAGTGGGAGGCATCAGTGGATGATTTCACAGGCAACATTTTCTTGCCTAAGTACATCACATTTACCAAGCCATTTCACAGATTTACATCGTCTTCCTCCTACAGCTGTTCACAGCTTCCTGGGGTTGACTGTATTTAATGGCACGGTGGCACACTGCAGACAAATAGCAGATTTTTTGTGTTGGAAAATTGATGTGTTCTGGATCCTTTTCTGCAAGTTTAACGTGACTCTTCCATCTGTTCATTGTCAGAATTGCAGCAGATGTGTGGATAAAAAGACAAATATAGAAAGACTTGGTAGCAAGAAGTTTGGGTTTTTATTCCTGATAAGCCAGGATCATTCGTTTTGATATAATCTTATTGTGTATTTATGTTTGACTAAAAAGAATAATGAGAATCCAGATTTCTCTGGCCTCTGGCCATTGTCAATGATTGAACACCACTAATATTCATCCAGATTATCTATTAATAACGCTGCTGCAGGGGCCATGTATTATTAGACCCGACTCTGCCTATAAACAAACAGAAACACCTCAGGGATTCATGAGATAACACCTTGATTCAATATCTGTAGGTGTGATAGATCATCATTCATGCACGCCATCTGATGGACCACACTCTGTGTGTGTGTGTGTGTGTGTGTGTGTGTGTGTGTGTGTGTGTGTGTGTGGCTGAGGGTGACAGAGAGAAATTGGGAGCATCAGCAGCACCAGCCTCAAATAAATGTAAACCTCACCTGCTCCTCAATCTGTAAAGACTGTAAGTAAAATTTATGTGTACAAGATGCACAGGATGCAGCTTTGTGTGGGTTGTGGAGGTCTGAGGGAGAGTGTACGTACACACTCCCACTGTCCTTCTTATACTGCGCACAGATCATCGGAGCAGCAGAGGACAGAAGAACCCGGAGAGGATTAACAACAATAGAAATCGATAAAATATCTTGACATCATCTGATTATTCACGAGACAAGAAAAGACTGCTGAACAACAACATGCACTCTGAAAACAGCAGCTATGTAACACAGAGTCACCTCGTTTACCAGAGTCACTTATAGAAAATATGTTAGCCGTTTTTACCACAGTCTGTTCATTTGACCTTCAGTCTTTTATATTTAGCTTATAGAAATGAATGTCTTTATCCTCCTTTAGTCATTTATTTAATTTGTTCAGAAATGTTCTACATTTACTTTATGTTCTGTTCCATTTGAAGCAGAAAGTCCAGAAAACCAAGTTATTAAACTTTTCAGCTGTAAAATGCCTTCAAGTTCACTTTAATCCACCAAACCTTTATCCATCTAAACAGCAGTAAAAGTTCTTAATCTGTAATCTACCACTGTGGTATAGATTACTGATTAGCAGTGTTGGGGAGTAACGGAATACATGTACCGCCGTTACGTATTTAAAATACAAAATATGAGTAACTGTATTCCGTTACAGTTACCGTTTAAAAAGGTGGTATTTAGAATACAGTTACTTTGTTGAAATAAATGGATTACACGGCGGTACTTCCCTGTTTCATATTGTGGCGGGTCAGGACTGTTTGGGTTTTGTTTGACAGCTACGTTCTGTTGTTCCAGGCGGCAGCGTTACGGTTGCCATGGTTACAGGGTGACGCTCTCTCTCTGCGTGTTTCCTGGGTGAGAGAGCGCCTGTTGTTGTTGTTGTGCTAAGCTAACAGGCAGAATGCTACAGGTATAGCTCTAAAGAATGTAGCATCATGGGCAGTGTAGTCCGTGCTGCAGGGAGAATGGACTGCCATACACGTTATGTGTCTGTGAGCGAGGGAGGGAGAAAAAGGAAAAGTACGAGCTGTCATCGAGCAGAAACGGGAGCTGGAAGCATGTAAATATAATAATAACCACTGCAGCCAAGAAGAGAGCCTGACGAGCCCAGCTGTAAGTAAGCTATTAAGACTCGACTGTACACCGTGTTCGTGTTTTCCTCTGAAACAATAAGTTCTGTTGGAGCAGCCTTTCAACGCCTCTCTCTGTCTCTGCTAGCAAAGTTGACCCAGACAACAAAGTAAAGCTAGTTTTCAGCTACGAGCCGACACAGAACCCACCGTATTAGCCAGAGGTCCCTTTACTACGGTTCGGAGCCGCGGACCTTCAGTAACAGTAATAAATCACAGCAATAGTACATTCATGTAGTTGTAAACAGCATGATAATATATTAAGTAATCCAAAGTATTCAGAATACGTTACAGAATACATTTTGGGGCATGTAATCTGTAATCTGTAATGAAATACATTTTAAAAGTAACCTTCCCAACACTGCTGATTAGACTCCAGTAGTATTTTTAAGTGAAACCCACCCCCCAAAAAACAGGTTGTACTCCAGGTATTTCTATCTGCATGGCTCTACCTTGCTAAAAAGCAAAACATTGCCTCCTTTGGTAACTTTTCTGACTACTACTGGAACATGCTCTGATATTTAACTTCTGAATGTCATCGTGATTAAGAATAGCATTTCTCTTATATTTGTGGATCCCTAAGAATATAATTTGTACCTTTCGGGATAAACTGTTAGTGAGCTGGTGACAGGTAAAGTTTTATTCTCATGCATAATTCATAACTTGTTTTGGGGAGTCCTGTTATGCCATTAACCTTATATGGGGAGGCTGTAGCGTTCTGGGAGTTGTGCTGAGGTTGGTGTTTGTTTAGGTTTTGTGGATGACACATTTCCTCCGGGTGTTTGTTCTGGCAGGTCTGTCGGGCATCTTCTCTCGTGGGTTTTGAAACTGGACTGTTGGCTTTAGAGGGATCGAGCTGAGTGAGTGATACAGAGACATTGAGTAAACACGGAGCTTAGATTTGTGCAGAAAGTTCGGATGAACAGTTTTGTAAAATGTTTTCATTATGTAGGTTGATGTTGAACTTGTAGCTCATCTTTTCCTTCAATGTTAGATTTTTATTCAGAAGGAAATTTGCAGATTCAGCTTTCTTGGTCACACGTTGTGTCAGATGCCTTTTTCCACTGACACAGTTTAGTTGTAGAGGCTGTTCTGTTGTACTTCCATGGTTTTGTTTATGGGCTGTCGTTTATTTATCCAGTTATATTTAATATTTTCCTTCTACCTTGCTCAGAAGAATTCTTAAAGTATTATATATGCACATCTCTCTTTCACAGGCTTTTCCCCAGATGATAATAAATACTAAATATTGACTGTATTTATTATACTATGCTTATTTCTACTCAGAGTCTTGATTCCTCGCCCCACCTCCTGATTCTCTCAGTAGGTTTCTTGAGGCGGTGTGTCCATTCATGACCTGGTTCAAAGACAGGAACCCCGAGAGTCTCTACTCTGTGTTTCAATCATCCAAAAACATCTCTGCCAGCTGTTGAATGAGAAGAGATGGCAGGATAGTGGGCTTCTTTCTAGTGTAATGTAGATCTTCTGTATGTTCTTGTAAGGTACGTACGTACTCAAATACAGCTAATATACTGTCATCAGTCTTCCTCCTGCATCCTCACCAGTTTGACATAAAAACTGACATCAAGGTTTGTTGATAAAACAGCGCTGTGCACAATGTGTCTATGCAAACAACAGAAAAGGCTGCTGGCAACCAAGTTTGGCAAGCTGTGAGACGCAGATGTTACGGCCGAGAGGGCCAGGCTGTGGGTGTGGACTCAAATGCAGACACAGAGGGAGGCAAAACGGGCGTGAACACGGTGCTTTATTTACAGCGCCTAGTTAACATAGCAGGAAACTATGAATGCTATGAACTGTGGAAGCTATGAGCAGAGAACTATGAGGTCAAACTATGAACATGAAACTATGACTAGGTGCTAGATTTCATGGACGGATCCTGGGAATGGAAAAAGGGGCAGCGGCTTGATTGGAGGTACGCAGCCAGTGTTGCAGGTTAAAGTGTCATGCGAGGAGGGGGTGTCCAAGAGGCTCCGGGTGAGGAGTGTCCAGAGAGGGTCCAGAATATACTTGGAGTGAGGGAGCAGGCAGGTGGAGTCTAATGATGGAAAGGAAGCAACCAGATGACAGAACCAGCGTCCAGGTGGAGATGTGAGTAGTTTAGCTTGGGAAGTGTGACGGACAGGTGGACAAAGAAAACACGGTGAGGAGAAATGCAGTAGTTAAGGGCTCTCACAAGGGCTTGGCAGCCGAGCACCAACGTGAGTTAGCAGAAGATCTGGCAGAGGTCTGTTGTGAGTGCTGCTCTTACATGCTGGTGACTTGATTGGAACCAGGTGTAGAAGCTGATTGAGTCTCTGGCTGAAGGTGGAAAAACCCTGCACTCACCCGGACCATGACAACAGATAAACACAGTTAAATATGATTTTGATGGGCCTGAGTGCGAATGTGCTTAAGCCTACTTCCACAGACAAAAGCCAACTGCAGATACAAGGTGGAAGTCGTTTAAAGGATGACTGCAAAGGATAGAATTTGTTTTTTGCTTTGGTAGATCAGCAGGAAAACTCTTCATCCTTTTCAAAAACAACAAAAAAAGGTCTGAATGAGATTTTTCAAGTTCTTCTGAACACAAGAAGACTGCCGGCCTCGAAGATACAATTACTGCACAAATGTAGTCCCATATTTCTAAAAATAGATTTTAAAAAGATCACTAGAATTACTAGACACATACTTAACATTTAATGAACAAGCCTTTGATATTGGATTTGAATGGGATGAGTCTTTCAGGGGGAAAATTAAAGAGCCTTAGAGTTATCTAATGCAGCTGTTATGCACCGAGGAAAGAGGCCAACGCAGGACAAGGATATGTTGGATGCCTGTTTAATCCCTTGTCTGAAGTTTAACATAGTGTGTTGTAATACATTTAGAAATATATTTAAATGGAGATCCTCTATTTTCACTTCCTTGTTTTTCTGATTTTGAATAATGGTGAACTTTGCTACGCATGACCTTTATAAAAGTTAAGACACATAAATTCTACTTTTTCTATGGTCTCCATGAAATATATTACCCCTGTTATTATATACATGAAATATATTTACTGTTGCAAACCCACAATATCTGGTCCTTTTCTAGCTTCACTTACATGCAGAGCTGTAACTGGTCCAAGCACAACCTTTGGTTATCAAGTTGATCCAGGGTTTCCTAATCTAATCTAATCTAATCTAGGAAGATGTGCAGATGCAAACATGTTAAATACATGAATGTATTAGAGATGGACCGATCCGATATTACGTATCGGTATCGGTCCGATACTGACCCAAATTACTGGATCGGATATCGGAGAGAAATAAAAAATGTAATCCGATCCATTAAATATCAAAAAAGCACCTCACAAAACTTGCGACACGGCGTAACTCGGCTCATAACCGTAGCACGTCGGAGCAGTGTGGTCACGTGATAGAGCAGCTGTGTGCAGTGTTGCCAACTTAGCGACTTTGTCGCTATATTTAGCGAGTTTTCAGACCCCCTAGCGACTTTTTTTCTACAAAAAGTCGCTAAAAAAAAGACGTGAAAGCGCATATCGCTTTTACTCTCAAGAAGCAGCGGGTGCTGTAACGCAGTCAGTTCTTCTTTTATTCTTTTACTCTTATGCTGTTTTGTGGATCACAAGGTTTAAAACTACTTATAAACACACACACACAAAGTAACTCCACCAGAGTGCCTATTTCGGGTCACTTTTGCCGGTCCAAGCCCGGGTAAAGGAGCAGGGTTGGAATTGTGACATTAAAAAACAATAATTGCTAAAAGAAATTTAATTTGTAGTTCTAAATAAATTCTAAATGCATTTAGGACGTTTTTTACTCACTTTATGTGTCTTTCACGATGTTATTTCTCTCGCCAACAACATAGATTACAATTACATTAGCATGACCAATTATGCAAATTAGGTGATGACGTCATTTAGTGACTTCTAGCGACTTTTAGGACAGCCAATAGCGATTTTCCTTACTGAGGAGTTGGCAACACTGGCTGTGTGTATTTGTAGCCTGCTAGCAAACATTTCATCTCCGAGGAAGTTATCTCAGAGAGAAGTAAAGCAAGTGTGTAAGTTCATCTCTGAATGTTTGTAAAGCATTCCCACGTTAAGCTTAACAACCGATATATGGAGCGACTGCCTCTCTCTCTCTCTCTCTCTCTCTCTCTTTCTTTCTCCTGCTGCTACTTCAATCGTGAAACTGATCAATGATCAGCTGATCGGCTTTTCTGTCGCGAGTCCGTCTCTCTTCTTAGTTTTTGGCCCACTTTGCACCAGAAAGAGGAAACAGGCGGCTGAACAACAGCAGCACGTTTAAGCTTGATCAGCTGTTGTTAGAATTTATTTAATATTATTTCTACACCAGGATCTTTTTCTACAGCTGACGGCTGGTAACTGTGCAGGGGCGGATCTAGCAAAGTTTAGCCAGGGGGGCCGATAGGGCATGAACAGGCAAAAGGGTGCACAAAGACATACTTTTCTTTCTTATTCTCATTTAAAATGTCGAGCTTTTAATTATTTAATAATTATCTGAATCTTACACCCAAAGTTTTAATCTGATGTAAAATGTATAGAAGTCCATTACTGTATATAATAACTGTTAAGTCTAATATACCTGTAGTACTTTTTCCTTTGGGAAGATACCGTCTGTGCAGTCTGCAGTTCTGTTGAAGAAAGATGTTGAATCTATTTAATTATTCCTGAAAAATAATTTATTTCTGTGAATTTTATTCACCCTGCATCAAATTAAAGTTGATTACATTGATTAACCATCATGAGGAAGAGGGTGGTTCCCTATTTTCTTTTGCTGGGAGTTTGCAACCCTATTAGTTAGGTTGCTTAATATTTCTGCTAAGTACTCTTTAAAATACCAGAATAGGGAGGATGGAGCAGGTTTAACTTTATTAGATTGATCAGTGTTGCTGATCTATGAAATATTTTGGGTGCAGTGTATTTTTTTTTTTTACATACATGTATAACAGAATAGCTTTAGTGTTGTTGTTTTTTAACTTGAGTATGAACTTATACAAAAAGCAGCAAGATATTAAAAAAACAGTTTTATTGATTAAAAAGCACACTATATCGGATTCATATCGGTATCGGCAGATATCCAAATTTATGATATCGGTATCGGACATAAAAAAGTGGTATCGTGCCATCTCTAGAATGTATATAACGAATGAAGAGCAAACTTTAGTTTTGTTAAAATATAAAATAAAAAAGAGGTTAAATATGCATCATGAATTAATCCTGTAATTCTGGCCTTTCAAGTTTTTAACATGTTGAGTGACAGTAAATCTTTCTAACTGTGAATATAAATTTTCAGTGAAAGAATCATGAAAAGATAAAGGCTTTAGATGATCCCCAAAAAGATCAGACAACCCGACCCTCTTACTCTATGTGAACTTCTTAAACACAGATGTGCCACATCAGTTACCTGGTAAGAAGTGAAACTCTTTCAAAACACTGATAATCCCAGGTTTAACCTGGAGTCACCTTGCTAAGTCCCAAATCTTGCTTTGTAGTACAAGTTCTCTGTTCTCACTTGCTCCATGACAAAAATCTTACCACTTACCCGTCTTAACATAAATGCACGCCTGGTCCCTTGAGAGGGATATCAGCAGATTTACAGGTTAAGGAGCTTGTGGACTCTCTGTGCCTTTCTAGTTCACACAGACACATTTGGTAAACAATTCATCTTAAGTCAGAACCATCCTACAGATTCACCATTCACTTGCAACACTTGGGTAACAGGTGCAATCGACCATGCTACTCTGCTGTAATTCCCATGGCACTCTGCAGTCTGCCGTTTTATTACAGGTCACTGCTGTACGTGCGACATATCTGATGCTCAAATACCCAGAAAGAAACACCCTGACATAAATAAGCGCTAACCCACACATTTTCACAGATACACAGATTAACGCACACAAGGTCTTTCTCTCTTCCCCTTTTCTTTCTCTGTCTTTTACACGTTTGAATTCAAGTAAAACATTACAGTAATTGTTTGTCGCTGGGAACATATTTTCCTCCAGTAGCTGAACTGAAGAGCTGAAGATTTACTGAGGGACAAAAATAAATCTGTACTTGTATTGGCAGATGTATTCACAAATATAATAACAAAGAAACTTGACTCTTGTCATGTCTTCAATGCTTCTACTTCCATGACAAATATCTGCAACTTTGTTACCAAATATGACCATTTATAGAGAATAAAATGCTGAAATCACTGAATACAAGTCAATGATGATTTGAGTGATTTCTTCATTTATTAAAATATGAATAACTGCATCTTTAGACATGTGAGCCAATGAAACAGCACTTTTAATCATATTTGTTCCATTTAAAGAGATAAGATTAAGCTATTATTCTCAGTTGCTGTAGGCAGCTGGCATTTAAATTTAACTGGCAAGACGACATTAATGAATCTTGTTTTCGTTACAAGATGATAAAAGCATAAAAACAAGTCAATGATACAAACAAGACTGGTGAACCGTAGAATAGTGAATGTCAGTTCTTAATCAAGTGCCTTTCCTCAAAGAGCATTGGTTATCAGCAGCATGATGTGCCTTTACGTGTTATTGGAGCAGACGGGATTTATTGTCTCACACTTTGTGGCCAAAGTATTTTTGTTTCATCGCCATCTTGATGGGATTGACAATTTCTCTTTTCTTGTTTACACGATTGGCTGTCCAAGGTATCCTCAGAGTCTTTCTGTATGGCCACGTCTCAAATGCCTGCAAATTTAAAATATTTTTAATTAGGAAAAATATAAAATAATAATAAGGAATATTTTGCAACTTATCTGATTAACTGACAACAGGTCAGTAAGGTGACTGTTTGGAAAGAGCATCTCAGGCAGAGTTTCTGTGAAGATGGAAATCTGGAAAAAACTGCACATCAGGAAAGATACCAGTGCTGAAAGGTATCCATAGGGTTTAGAGCAGGGGTGTCAAACTGAAATACACAGTGGGCCAAAATTCAAAACTGGATCATTAATATTCATTGAAAAAAAATCTTCCTCCAAATATAATAAGGAATCTTTTCTTATGGACTCAAACAAGTTTTGCTGAAAAACTGAATATGGAACAAGCAAAGCTTAATACTAAACAATATATATAACTGATATAAACGTATATATAACTTAATTCCAATTAAATAACACATTAGTGGAATTCATTTCTTAAATAAAAAATGTATTTGCAGCCTTCTGAATTCAATTTGATCATTTTATCATTTATCAGATTTTCATCATATTCTCTCACCTGTCCAGAAAGCTCCTGTTCTTCTTTTTGCCATTTTGGGATGGTAGCATGGCAGTGTTTGCATGGTTGCTATGACTACGGTCAACAGAGGAGAGGGTGCTAATGGGTCCTGTCATGACTGATGCGCCAAAACACCAACAGAGCATTCTGGGAATTGTAGTATTAGCAGTACATGCGCTGTATAATACTGGCAGGCCAGCTCTAATAGTAATTTTGTATGGCTTCGCGGGCCAAATGTAATTAGGCTGCGGGCCAAATTTGGCCCACGGGCCAGAGTTTGACACCTATGGTTTAGAGCAACATACGCTCGTATCCAGACAACCTCTTGTTCAAAGAAGGCCTTGCATATTTTAGCAAGACCAGGCTAAATGCATTTATTACAACAGCATCCCTGCATAGTAGAAATGTCTAGGTACTGAACTGGTCTGCCTGCACTCCAGACCTTCAATTGAAAATGTTTGATGCATTACTTTTCAATTGAGTTTTATTGATATGGAACCAAATCAGAATCACAGTCACTCAGAGCTCTTTATGTTGCAAGAATAATACGTCCTGATTCAAGCATTTCATGCATTTATATGCAGTCATTGCTTATTGTGCTGAGACTGTTTCTTACAAACAGGGTTTGATTGCCTTTAATTTCCTGGATTCTCAGATTGTTTATCTTGATATTTTCTTTGTGTACTACATGTCCAGTGAACATTGATATCTACCACATTACAATTGATCCAAAATGAATGACATAAAAAAGGTGTAACGAACTAGAAAAGCTCAGCTGATTGGCAGAAACAACAATACTGTCACCTGAGATCAGATTGAGCTGCTCTGTCTGATGCATATAATGAGGTTGTCTGTACTAACACTTGTGCACTTTAATTGTTTTTGCAGAGGGTAAGTAGGTTACAGTCTGCTAGGACTTTAATTGCATGTTTCTATATCAGTGATGTTCACTCATTCTTGTCTTTCTTTCTCTGTTTCACTCTCATTTAGGGCCATTCACATTCAGTACAATAATCCATACAAACACTTATTTCTATTCATGAGTTTGTCTTCGTCTCTCTGTAGTTCCACCATGAAAATGTCAACACTGAGAATGGTTTCCCATGGGGGGGTTTATGCACCACACCTGTGAACAAAAGGTGCATGCACATTTACCAGACTCTGCTTTAGTTAGAGCTCCACACTGCCATCCGTGGACATCCTATTACACTCACATTTCTGTCACAAAACCTCTGGACATGTCCTTGTTCTGACTATTTAAAATCAGTCATTTTACTGAATGCTACGTCAATATTTAATCCACTAAAAAAACGTTGACAACTTTAAGGTTGTTATCTGTTTTCTGTATAGAAAAAGGCTTGCCACTGTTGTTTTTGTTCACATTGCAGGCAAAAATCTAAATAAAGCAAATCCCAAAACATCCTGTGAGTAATATATTTCTAAATCATCCGACTCTTTAAGACCATTTCTCTTTGAACACAACTTATCATTTTATTTGATAAGAGGTTTTCTGTGAGGAGATTTTGCTCTAATTTATCCGTCAGGTTTTGCCTGTATTCAGTGAAAAATATCACGTGTTAGTCTGTTCCAAGATTTGGCAAATGCTGTAAACCCCTTTACCTGAGAATAATGTATAATTCCCTGACAGGCAGATTAAGCCAAAAGCATTTCTTTTCCCCAAAATCATAACAAACGAGCACTAACCAACAGAGGATTTTTATATAACAGAACCATTACTACACTGTCCCAGACCCGCCGCTACCTCTGAGACACTCCTGGGTTTGATGTACTGCTGACTGCACATTTTGTACCGTGTTCTGTTAACTGGTCGGGGATCCCCTCTTAGCAGGGGAAATGAAAATCCTGACCAAATGTGTTGCTTTGACCACTGTGGGCCTACCAAAGGTACTTTTTGACATATTCTTTGATAGCATGCCTGTCTCCATCAAAAACACAGGGTAGTTCTCCGGGGTAGTTCAGTTTCACCAGCGGGACTGCTTCACAACTCAGTGCCTCCAGAGGAGGAGGGGGGGGGGGGGGGGGGGGGGGGGGAGTAAAGCAAAGCATGGTTTTTCTATTTTACTTTTATTCTATTATCTCAGTATCCCCTGAGGAGGTCATCTCTTCTACTACTGCGTAAAAATATAGATATATACCACCATCACACACACACACACACGGGATTATTTTTAAAATTATTATTTAGCAAATTTTTTGTTGTAAAATTGAAAAACTTCTATTTGAACATGTAAAACAGGGAATAAGCAGATAAACACTTCTAGTTCATGTTTAGATGATTACATTTCTGATCAAAATCCCATTACGTTTGCAATAAACTGTAAATCACAATCCACACAACGTTAACGCTGCAGGCTAATGATGGAAAAGTCTCCAGTTTATGTATTTGGACATGATTTTGAGAGATATTTGCAAACAGTGGAGTTAAGATAACACTGGAAATATCAGAAAGTCCTGGCTTCTGCTTGCCTGTTTGTTTCTTTGGCTTTACGCTGTTTGCGCAGTGTGTTGATTTAGCTTCTTTTTTTATGTTTTGACTCGTTTTTGTAAAAGACATAAAACCACACACTATATAATTAACACACATGCAGGAAACGTGTGATATTATTTGAGGTGCAGTTAAAGGCGGCAATAAATAAAATACATGCAAACATGTTTTATTACTGGTTAAATCTGCCTGTTATTTTCTTGATTAGCTAACACTAAAAAGCATTAGCTGTCTTTACTGCATATGCAGCCTTTGCAGTTTATCTTTTTTAAATTTGACACACATCTTTGGGATGTTCCCTTTGTGCTTTCATCGGCTCTCTCAAGGCACCTCAGATTCCTCCAGTCCAGACACATGCTTAGTTTAATTGGCTATTTTAAACCGTCTCTATGTGTGAATGTGAGCACTGAAGGCTGTCTGTCTCTCTGTGTTAGCCGTTGGAAAGACTGGTGACAACCGTCAGGGTGAAGCCTCTCTTTCATACTATGACAGCTGGGATAGTCTCCAGCACTCCTGTGACTGTGAAGATGGATGAATATATAATAGTAGAAGAATAAAATGCTGAAGCACCTGTGGATGCCTTCAGATCAGCTCATGATTTTATACATATAAAGAGCACAGTTCTGTTTTGATTATTATGATATGTCATTGCACTAATTAATGAGCGAGCAGCAGTGCCTCCTCTGCACTGACTACCTGAAACTGCACAGGGACAAAGCAGTAGCTGTTCATTCTCTTCTTCCTTTTCTCATTGATCAATGAAAGTGAATTGCTTTAGGAATAAATGCATGATTAATACCGATACACACTTATATTGTTCCAAGGTTACACTGTACTCCTTCAATATAATGAGAAAACCTTGCAATATGTTTACACCCATAAAATAAAATGCAGGCACCTTGAAGGGAAATGGCAATGTCAATACACCATCATCTATCCCGGTGCTGATGTTGTCTTATCTCTGAGGATATCAATACTGTAAAGGATTCAGTAGACTGAGCTCTGCATCCAGCGTGTTGATTTTATAATCTTACTCTCGTGAATGATGGAGAGACTCGATTCAGATGTAATGCCGAGTTCACCATCATCAGCTTTAGTCTAACAAGACAGGCTCAAAGTAGCATGACGGGCTCTCCAGGGAAGGAAGTCAGCAGAAACCATACACGTTTCTTCTTGGCATAATATAAATTCCAATGTGTTTGTCATTTTAAATTAATGCTTGGCTAACTGTTGTCACTGTATTGGCTGCTAGAGGTGAGTAGACTGATAACAAAACAACTGAGGATCCTTTTGTTCCTGTTGCCTCTGCATAAAAAATAAATTTAAAAAATGGATTTGGTGTAAACAGAAATGTGTCATTGTTAACATAATTAAGTCAACTTATAATCTTTGATCTGGTTTCCCAAACGTCAGCCTAATCTCAGTAAATTAATAAAATAAGTGTATTTATTTTATATAAAGTAACCTATTAAATTCTAAGGCTTTAAATATGTCAAAAATGTTTAATAAGGGTAAAAATATTTACTTTTATGCCATTTTAAATATGTCAGTTCTTACTCAGAGAAACATTTCCTTCTTAGATCAAAACTTTTTTCCTTTTGCTGCAAGAAACATCCGTTTTTGACAGTCACTCAAAAGTTAAAGAACAAAACTGAATCTTTCAACACTTTATGCTGTAAAGTAATCTATATTCACACTGTAGAGAATATCTGTTATGTGACGGCTGTGTGCAGGCAGGAAAAGGACCCAAAGTCCAGACTCCAGAGACAAACGTAAACTCAAACAGACCAAAAGTAAGAATCCAAATAACTTACACGGGCAGACAGAACACACAGCTAGATAAGAGTAGACACGGACACGGACAAACTGAAACACAGGGCTTAAATACACAGAGGGAGCAATCAGGGAATGGGTAACAGGAGGGAAACACAGCTGGGGCAAATCAGGCCTAACGAGACAAAGGAAGCAAAACCAGACACATTTACATGAGACACGGATTTTCAAAGTAAAACAGGAAACATAACACAGACTGAACTATAGACACAGACTCTGACTGGACACAGAGAGACAGCAACTAGAGAACACAGAGACATAAACCATAAGACAGAACTCCAACAAAGAAACCAAAGACTAGAAATGATAAGTAACATAATAAACTCAAAACTCTGGGTCAACGACCCAGTCATCCTAACAATATCTCTGTCTCTAAAGGGATCATATCTTGGTGCAACAGAGAAAAATAATCAACGTGTGTGTCAAGTATAGAAAGTATATTTTAGTTATAAATTACTGTTCTCTCCAAACTAATAGGGTAAATGAATCAGTCTGTATGTCAGTGGATTGTCTGGGACTGAAACTGCAGTGAAACATGAAGGTTGTTGCTCCACTCCTCGCATTGATAACTAAGAATATTTATACATAACTACCATTAAACTTTAAACACTCACAAAATCTCCCGTGGTCAAGTCGATCCTGTGCACCTGTTAAAACTTTTTTCTTCATTTAAAAACGATGCTTTAACAATAAAACAATAAAAAAATAAAATCTTGTCTCTGTATAATTTATTTTATTAAGGAAAGGTGCAGATATTCTGAAAATAGTCTTTTGGGAAGTCTTTTTTTCTGTGCATATAGTCTAACTTGCACTGTGTATCTGAAGTTCTGCATAACTTATATTTTCTTCACTTGCCACCAAATGCCATCCATTCATCCATCTTCTTAAATATATCCAGCAGGAACAAGGCTGTTCCAGCTGCCACAGTGCAGAGAGCCAGCTGAAGAGTTCACCGGTCTAATCAAAGTAATAGTTCTTACTTTACACATATTAATAGTTTCATTAAGTTTTATCTGTCAATCTGAAGCAGCATAATTTTTTCTGGAGCTGCAGGATATTTGTCGGTTCTACAGCAAGGCGACAGATGGGTGAGCAACACTCTGAGAAAGATCAGTTTATTGATTCCTGTCAATACCGAGAGCAGAAAATCATTAGTGTTGGAATAGTAGATGATTATCAGAACGTTCAGTCAAGCAGAGATAGCATCACATATAGGTATAGAAACTGCTTGACTTGATTTGCTTTCACAGGAAGCAAATGAGAACACGTGTGTGAATGGAGTCACAGTTATCTTCCCCAAAATAGATCAGACGAGGTGTAAATGTGCTTTTAAAGTCATGAGAAAAATTAGTTTTTCATGTATGAGTCACTTGTCTGTTGTCTGCACTAAACTGCTTCACCGTTGCTCTCATCAAGTCAAATGCAGACATGCAAAGATGCTTTTGTTTTAAACTTTTAGTTTTTCTTTTTTGCATTGGTAGTTACTGTCAGACAAACGCCACATTTATTATAATAATGATAATGTCTGTTTTTTAAGTGTAGCAGTGGGGTAAGGTCTGATGTGGAAGTGATGATAATCATAACTATTATGACTAATGCCCAACTTTAGCCCAACTCCAATATTCAGGCTAAAACCTAGTCTCAATGCTTGAACAGCCCTTTTAAATGAGGCTTGAGTTCAATAAGTAAGATCGGTTCTTTGCATGACTTCCGTTTTCCCACACCGTTAATCTCAATAGTGACAGCAGTACTCTGATCCAATCATCTTCTCGCCCACCTTCTTTGAGCCAATCGGCCTCTGCTTTGCATGGTTTAAATCTGTGCTCTCCGTCATTCTCCCTTTCAGCTCAGCATAGACCCCTCCAACAGCCGAACCCATCTGTTCTCTGATTGGATTGTTAAATTTGTGATTGACATGACATTGACCAATCAGCTGAAAGCAAGAAAAATCAGGTCAAAGTTTGTATTTGAAGTTGAAATCAACAAGCAGCCAGGAAACCTGAGCACCAAGTCTTACACGTAGCTTTTTGCTTTGTAACTGTAACCAGACGCTAACAAAAAAAATTGTAACTCGAGTAAATATTTTTTACAAACACAAATCAGGTTTCTTTTTACACACACACACACACACACACACACACACACACACACACACAAATTTTCATCTGTAGATGCACAAACATAAAACTTTCAGATATTTTGGTTTACAAGGTTACAAAACTCAGTAAACAAGTACACATGTGATTTACAAGTACAAAATATTTATGACCACAATTTGAGCCCATACAGCTCCTCCCCATCTCAACCTCAGACACCTCAGAGCTCTTTTCAAGCCTCAGTCTGCATCTCCACCACAGCATCTAGATTCCAGAGGGTCCCGTCCTAAATCCCATTACTGCTGGGATTCTGTTCTGCCATGATGGGTCACTGGACTCTAGTCACCAAGTACATTCATTTCTCAAAAAAATCATGTTCAATTCTTCCAGGTCATCTCTTCTTATTGAAGTGTTTAGACCTGCAGCGTTTAGTCCGTTAAGATCAAACTCTGGTTTTCTTCACCTGTTAGTGTGGTTGGTTTATGCAGATATGAATACAGTAATCACACTCGGGTGCAGACCAAAACAACTGCACCAGAGGTGGTTCCAGTCCACCCTTCCCAGTGGTTTATGGTGTGAATGTGATCTGATCTTAATATGACCTACTGTAACCTTAAATGTGCAAAGGTCAGTAGGGGCTAGAAACCAGCTTTGAAATGAACAGAATTGTTCCCAGAACACAACACCTTCCTGCGTTTACTTCTCTTGCTCCAGGCCCAAACACATCTGGACTCAATGTTCTCACGTGGTTTGTAATCATGCATTTTGGTTCCAGTGGAGTTCGCTTGAAATTCTTTTTTGTGTGAAAGGAAACCAAATTATGGAGGAGGGGGGGGGAGCTATAAGTAAATGATCTATAGGTGAAAAATGCACACACACACACACACACACACACTTTGCAGATAATGTGGTTCACAAAGAAAAGCAGATCAAACTTGTTACAGTTCGTAACTGAAACATATTTTTTCCTGATGAATGACAACGACGGCCTGTTCTTTCTGAATATTCATGCACGGTATCAAAAGAACGGCGTTCATTCTTCTCCGTCCCCTGCAGAACTATGAAAATGCTAATAACCTTCCTGAAATAGATCTGTGACATTAACAAGCATTCAAAACCACTACTGGGAGCTGTCCACGATACAGAGCCGATACATTAATCACACTTTACACTTTAACCCACGAATATTGATTTGCTGTTAGGTGGGGCACCATACTTCACATTGTTGTTCAACTCCCCGGTGTACGGCAGTCGCTTTTGTATCAAAGGTTGTAGCTCATAGGAGTGAGTATCTGCTTAGATCCCATTGTTTGTTAGAGCTGCTGCCTAAAAGCCTCGTGTTCACTGTAAAAATGTGTAAAATTATTCTTGGTGCCTCAGCCACACGAGGTGTTGTTTACATCACTGTATCTGTAATGAGACAAACGGCCTGACCATCTGTACACCAGACACAGCAGAAGTATCTCTTATAAATGCCTAAATGAAACAAATGAAAATAAAATAAATTTCTTTATTTGTTTCTCTTCTTTTCCAGTTGGATTAGCATCTCCGTTAGCCGCATGTTCAGCTGATCCGAATCGGAAAAAAGAAAAACAGGAAAAATCTATTTCGGGTTCTACTGGTAGACGTGGTTATCGAAGGTAACAGATTTACTTTAACTGTTAGCATCAGACTTCTGTTATTAGTACACAGTGGAGCTGAGCTGCTAGTTATGGCTGTCCCTGCTCCCTGTGAGTATGGCAAGCTCTGAGGAACATTCTTGTGTGGGATTTTTCTTTAAATGCTTTTAGAAGATGAGCCTGACAATGCGTGATGTTTGGGTCACTAGGATGTTGTTCTAGAAAAAATCCAGACCTGTATGAACTGTTTTACACCTGCACGGACGAGAGAAGGAACAAAACGGTCTGGGAAGGACCTTGATCCTTGCAAAGTAACAGGACAGACCAAATGTGTGTGTGTTGAAGTGTTTACAAAGCAATAATCATAATCGGGTAAATATTCAATGAGACACGGTGATGTCCAAACCACAAATTAATATTTTGACACAATTTGATTTTGTCTTTGTGTTGAAAACCAAGCAAAACAAACAAAACAAAGATTTTGGATTACAGAACATTTTGGAGAAGTAATGGGAAGTCCCTCATGTGTCATCATGATATAGAACATAAATAGCTCTTACATTTTTAAACAAAGTAAAAATTGTTAGCATAAGCTTTATTATATAAGATAAGATAAGACTTTATTGATCTCACAACAGGGAAATTTTTGTTTTAAATATTATTTGTCAAAGAATATCTTTGGATGCCAAACTAATTATTCTTCTTAAAATACAAACAAGGCCTGTGATAATCTGACAAAACAGTATGAGAGGGAAATGTGGCGATAGCTTGGGCTGTCAAATGCGGTCATTTGGTGTTTGTGATCGACTCAAACACTGCGGGTCATTTTATTTTTCACTTCTACCTCAAATGTGAGTTTGAGGTGACACGTTACCCTTTTCCTCAGGTGCAGTCTTGACAAATGTGGAATACATGTGTGCGCACTTTGTCATTTATTTGACTCAGTCCAGATGTGTGCTTATATTTAAAGATTACGTGTCTGCATTTAGGCTATTGCTGACCTTGAGCTTAATCCCCAAGGACACTAACAGATGGCTGTGCAGGACTTTGTGCAATGGTTTGCACCAGCGTGACCGAGTGGATGGCAGCAGAGTCTGCAGAAAGTGCAGATATTTACCTGGTGCCAGCTTTTTGTTTTGTTGAAGACAAACATGTTAAATGAGCAGCTAATGAGAGTCGGGGGAAAAGAGGAGATGACACTCTCCTAGGATGACATGGTATGGTTGTGCAATCAGCAGCTCAGTGGGTTCCGTTACATTTTGATACATTTATTTTATCAATCAATTCTCTGCATCTCATGACAGTTTTAGCATAAAGACGTCTGTAGTTTGGGAAAAAGTAATAATAAATAAGTATAAAGCCTCCAAGGATCATTTCAATTTGACCAATAAACAGCTGAAGTACTGAAATAGGAGTACTTAAAGTACTATTTATAAGCTTGGGTACCCTTAATAACACAGTGACTTTCAAGACAATTTCAAGATCATAACGTTCTATTCCTCTGTCCATGAAAAAAAAAAACATTAAAAAAATAATAGTATTCCTGCTTTTTTGCTTTTTTTAAGCTTATCCACCATTAAATTGTTTGTCAGGTTAAGAATGTCAGTAGTTTGTTACGTTGCAATAGCCTAACGCCTTTGGGTAACAATTGTTTACCAGGTTTTTGACAGTGTTCACTTTTTACAAGTCCTAATAACTAGAGGTGGGAATCACCACACATCCCTCGATACGATATTATCACAATACTTAACGCACGATACGATATTATTGCAATTTTTAAAAAAATATTTTGCGATATTCAGATTCTGTACATAAAGGTAAACTTTATCAATATTCATTTTCTCTAATATCAAAGTCTCACACTCAGTCTTTCTCTCATTTCAGTTTGATTGTTGACAAACTGAACGGTTTGTATTACAGTCTAGTCCAACTTAACTGAATCAACCATCTGGTACAATTATAGCTATTCTGAACTATGCAGTTTATGAAAACTATGCAGCCCCTTCAGCAACTGAAGAATTTGAAAGGAAATTAAAACAAAATATAATTTTACATTCAATAAAAAAGTTTTAAACTTAATTAAAATAAAACATGTCTTAAATTAAAATAAGTAAACTGTCATGTTTATTAAACACATTTGGACAGTGAAGGAATGTCAGGATTCTTGCTCAGAAAAAGGATCAACATGCTCTGAAGTCAGAGCACAAAAACCTTTTTGTAACAAAATATCGATTTCTGCTGTCCCTGTATTGATACATTATTAGCAAACAAAATATCACCATGCTACACAGTATCCATTTTTTCCCCACCCCTACTAATAACCAGATTTGACTCCCTGCAACTTTCTAAGTCTTCTTCCCCAAAGTTCTATTGAAGTTAAGCGATTGCTTGTTCGGCACACTGGAGGAGAATTAACAAGTTCATGGGTAAGAAAGGAACTTCTGAGAGGAGATTGTTAAAATTTTCACTAATTTATTTTACTTATTGTGGTGGAGTTGTCGTACACTTTCGCTGTAAATTCATTTACACTCTAAAGATGTTTTTCCGTTGAATTTAAAATAACAAAACTGTTTCTACTGCTAAATGAATTTCTCGTGAGTTGGAAACTCTCCCAACACATTTAAACGGACTTGGCTGAAATTTCAAGGTTTACAGTTTAAATTAAAATTATTGTTTGACTCACAACATAATTCAGATTTCATTGTTGCCCCACAGAACTGGTCCACAACGTCACCTAACGCAGAAGGTGTAAACATTAAAAGGTCAAACAAGTTGGCTGTAAAAACAAACAAACCCTGTGTTACAGCTGTTTGTAACAGAGGATATCCTCCAAGGGAAAAAACAAACAAACTACTCACATAAACTGACACTGAACAAGGGACTGCATCTGAAAAGAATTTGCAATCTGATATAAGAAAGAGGGAACACAATAAGGGATAAACAAGCTGTGCAGAACAGGAAATAGAGCTAATCTTTTAATCTATTTTTCTAAAGGAGCGCTCTGCCCTTTAGGCTTCATATTGCGAAGAGCTTTGTTATTATTACTGAAGTGAATCCCTGCACTGATGCATCTGATGTGTGACCAAAAAACAGAAAATTAAACAGGGAATAATGCCAGTGTTGCTGAAGCTTATTCTAATAAAAATATGAACTACTGGGCTATGCTAGTCGAATTTGACAAATGATGTATCTGTATGTAGAGTAAAGTATAAGCAAGGAAGGTGAAGAAGGTGAGGAAGACATCTCTGATTGGAAGTTAAGTTTGGGTTTTCTGTCAGAGACGAGAGATTAATGGGAGGAAGGTTTCTACCAGCATGGTGCATTTTCGTGTTGTACATGTGCTTGTTGCCGTTGGTGACACAGCGCGAATGCAGAGAAAATTGCTTTAGCGGAGAGTTAATAAAACCAATCAAAACCATCTTCAGTCCCTTCCTGCCTCGATGAACACTACTGGGAGAAAACACATAACCTCTGGCACATCTTCATACCACTTTTCACATTTCCAAGAGTGAGTAATTTAATCATGTTTCCATACATAGCTGGAGAAAGAAAAAACCATTACTTTTAAATTATTCTTCAACATTCATAGAAGCCATGCTGAGAGTGTCTATGCAAAGTGGACAGTATATTGTTACCATTTAAAATATGACGCTCACGGTGTAAATAACTAATATCATTTCATTGCAGCATTAGCAATACAGTTCTGCCCAGCCAAACAAATAAAAGTCCAATATTTTTCTGTATTAAAACTTTGCAGTTGTCCAGAACATTTAATCCAGTTAGCAACACATAGTTCCTGAAGCAGACTGATTTGTGTGGTAGACCAGGTGCTACAGGTATATG
This sequence comes from Neolamprologus multifasciatus, assembly GCF_963576455.1. NCBI lineage: Eukaryota > Metazoa > Chordata > Actinopteri > Cichliformes > Cichlidae > Neolamprologus > Neolamprologus multifasciatus. The sequence goes on from NC_140440.1 coordinate 35,859,243, forward strand.
ACACTGTGATTACATTTATTAGAGGAAATAACAGGGAACAGGGAGGCTTTGTGGTCACAAAACAGTTGAATTGATTCAGGCAGCAGCTGGAAGGCTTAGACTGCAGCTGGTGAAATTATTTTAACTTCAAGTATATACAGAAGTTTTTTGAATGTTCAGGCTGGTTTCATAACAACCAACATATGCAATGATCAGGTTGTTTGCTCTGCAGGCTGGGCCGGTGTGAGGTGTGGTTCTTCTACAGAGACATTTATAGACACTCAGCCACGGGGAATGGGAGAAAAAAGGTCATTTAAGTGACTTTAAACAACGCTGTTGTTACAAGATGGACGGGTCTGTATATTTCTGAACCGGGGTTTTCTTGGAACAATCTCTACAGTTCACGCAGAATTGGCCTAACAAGAGAAAATATCCAGCAGTTCTCCATATTGCTGATATCAGAGGTCAAAGGTGAATGGGCAGACTGCTTCAAGCTAGCAAGGCGACAATAACTGAATTAACCTTGTGTTAAAGCCCAAGCATGCAGAAGAGTATCTCTGGAAGTGCAATGTGTCACTTTCTTGAACATTATACTTAAATGACCTGCAGAACCACTGGATCTAAAATTGAGCACCTTTGGGGGCAATTCATATCATGGATGTGCAACAAATACATCTGCAGCAACTGTGTAATCCTGTCATGTCAAAATGAACCAAAATCTCTGACAAATGTTTCCAGAACCTTGTTAAAATCAGTGTCACAGAAAATTAAGGCAAAAGGGGGTCCAACCAAGTACTAGCAAGATGTACCTAATAAATTGGCTGTGTCTTAAAAGAGGAGCAGATGTTATTATTAATATCTAACCAATGAAGGTCAATTCCTCCACTTCATCACTGCCCATTTCTCAACCATAAAAGTTAATAACTCCGACCCTCGCGACTCAGAGTTACGATTGTATTAGAATTTCACGTCTTTGTTTGTCACTGTAGTGAAAATCAGATTTGGGGCATTTATTAATATATTATCTGTGGAGTTGAGATCAAAATCTGTAAATTGGCTTTGTTCTGCTTTTAGTCAGACTAAGGTCAAAGTGAATTAAATCTTTTCAGGAAAGTTAATACAGAAAGTATAGAACAAGAATCCCATTGAAGTCAAAAGCCTATTTAGAGATAAAAGGCACTTATGACATATTTTTCAAAAGGGATTGTTTCACTCCCTGCATGGGAACATATTTCTTAAAGACTCCCATACTCTACACTGGCTCAGACATGTAAAAATGAACAAAATGGTTCTTTGTCTCAAGAGAGTTTCTTTATACTTCTCCTGTTTTTGAGTTAAAAAGAAATAATTGTGCAGCAGTGTTATGAAGAAATGTGATACCATTGCTTAATGCCTCTGTTTGATATTTAAAAAGCAGAACAAAACATGGCAACAGATGACAAATGAAGTTCCAGTACAAAGTCTGTAGACTTGAATTGACAGATGTTTCAGTTTGTAGTCATTAATCAGAAGTTACTGAAAATGTCAACATTTCGTTTAAACCCTTGTGATGGGTCATTGTGTGCTTTCCTGTCATATCAATGTGAAGGTATTTTCCAAGCAGCGATCTTAAAGGAGAAGAACAACTGCCTGAGCTGCCAGCTGGACGCCTACAGGAATAAAGTGCAGCGGCTCAAACAGGAACAAGATAATAAAACCTAATCAGTCAGGAGTGGAGAGAAGAGCACTCACCACAGCTTAGCTTCCTACAGCTGACTCTGAACGCAGAAACATGATTTGTAGCACATGAATATCATACATCAGGAGGAAAGACATCACCTCAAACTGATGCATTTTATTATTCTTGTTTAGACAACAACATTAATGAGATGAGCTCACCTGTTAGTTAAGCTCAACTATAAAGGAACCAACAAGAAGTTTTGTCAGTGAACTTTTTTCATAGCAGCCAGTTTGACGTGTCAGAGTAGGACAACAGTTGGTGCTAATCAGATTAATTAAGGCTCATTAGCACCCAGGTTTACCTAAATCAATTCAAAATGTCCTGTGTGAAAAATAATTTAGCTTCCTACCAGAGTATTTATGCCATTATCTCTGCACTACAGCTGCTACAGCAGGGTGCCAAATGTACGGCACACGGGCCAAAAGCAGCCCGCTAGCGGATTCAGTCCGGCCAGCTGGATGGACTTTCAAAATAAAATAAAAAAAGAATATCATAAATGACATGACATAAACGAAATCCATAATAAACTGCAGTTCCTAAATCGTCCGCAAGGCTGTTAGTCAGAAGGGAGGGGTGCACTGTGTTAGGGAAGGGGGGGGGGGTGCACCCTTTTAATTAGAGTAAAAGAAGCAGCAACTCTGCCACTCAGTCTGAACAACAGATGGTTGCAATGCAGCTAATTAGGGTGTAGCTACCTTTTCTCTACTCACCTTGACTTATTAGCCAAAATGTCTTTCTCAGAAAGGAGAAAAGTGGATACGAGTGTAGTGTTTCCCATTTATTCACAGAGATAACACCTGTGTGCTTGGTGTGTGATCAACAAGTGTCTGTGCTCAAGGAATATAATATTCGGCAGCATTACGAGACTAATCGTGGTAGAAAATACAACATTTTGCGAGGACAACTGAGGAGAGAGAAGAGAAATGAATTGTTGGCAGGTCTGAGGAAAGACCGGTCAATTTTCACCCGGAGCCAAGAGGTCAGTGAAGCAGCAGGAAAAGCCACGTAATTGTTAACGAAATAGCATCAAAGCCGTGTACTGACAGTTCGTTAAAAGATGCATGATGAAAGCTGCAGAACTCATGTGTCCTGAGAAAAGACGAGCAATTGCCAACATTAAATACTATGGCAGATATTGGAACTATTGGCTGGTTTAGACAGCCAGTTGAAACACCAAGTCATTTCTTGTATTTTCATCTTTTAATCTTTAATAGATTAATTTAAACATCTTTAATAGGGCTGAGCTTGGGGCTTTGGGAAGTCTATTCCAGAAGCTTAATGTTAGCCTGCTTTATCGGTTTTAAACCTTTGAGCTGAATTTGGATCATTGTTTTGTTAGAGCAACAAACTGGGTCCAAGTTTTAACTGTCTAGATGTTGATTTAAGGTGAAGCTGACAATGACGACTACTACTACTACCAGTGTTGGTCAAGTTACTTGAAAAAAGTAATCAGTAACTAATTACAGATTACTTCCCCAAAAAAGTAATCCTGCTACATTACTGATTACTTATTTTCAAAAGTAATTAATTACTTAGTTACTTAGTTACTTTTTAAAAACACGATTTACAACCTGAATAGGTAATAAAGTGATAGATCTTTCAGCCCAATTCTACTTTTTCTGCATAATCATCATACAAAATGTAATCAAATGGAAAAGTCTCTTTTTAAAACTTGTTTTATTAGTTTTAATCTTTTAACTTTATGCATCAAGCAAAAATTTAATTATCTGCAACATTCTCTGACTGGAAGAAATTTGTTTAATATTTAAACCTATTTTCTGCACATTCCAGCACATAAAATAAAATATTTTGTGTGTTTACACTCAGTCTTTCAAATAGATGCAAGTAAAACACAGCAGGAAATAAATAAAGTCAAAGACTAGCGGTCCTGTTGCTCTATTTTCACCTGTAAAGCAGGAGTGGGGTAGGCGGAGGTTTACCCTGGTGCAGGTGTGCAGCGGTCAGTGGAAGAATCCGCGAGTTTCTCTGTGAGTTTCCCATTACGTCGTAGCTACTCGGTGCTTGTTTGGAAGTTTAGGGTTTTTTCGCTGTAAAAAGAAGTTTTCTTCCCACGCACAACGGACACTAATGTTTTTGTCACTTTTTATGGAATCAAACTCAAAGTAAGGTCAGTACTTCCACGCTTTAAACGCTGCACGCTCATACTCTCTCTGCACTCGATATATGATCAATTGTTGATCTGCACACAGCTGTTGTCACAAACGTCGCACTCGCTTACGTCACTGTCATGAGACATTCTCGCAAAAAAATCACGGTTTTAGTAACGCAGTAACGCAGCGTTCCTACGGGAAAGTAACGGTAATCTAATTACTGTTTTTGGAATAGTAATCCCTTACTTTACTCGTTACTTGAAAAAAGTAATCAGATTACCACAACTGACAGCACAAAATCCACAGAATATGTTGCTACCATCACCATGCATGATGATGAAGTGTTTTTAGGTTTAAAAGCCTCATTTACTCATTTATGTTTCCAAAAACATATTTTTTGTCATTCTAGTTGAATAACTCAATCTTTGCCTCATCAAATGATAAAACTTTTCCCCAAAAACTATTTGGCTTAAACATGTGGGTGGTGGTGAGTTTCAGTTGAAGGTGTCCATTTTGGAACAGGGGCTTCTTTCTTTGTCACGGTGATGTGAAACCTGCTTCACCGTGGACAGAGTTTCAGTTCAGTTTACATCAAAGAGCAGGCTTTTTGATTTCTGAACAGCCTAATAAATTTCTTCTCATGTGAGGGCGACAGGTCTTCTTCCAGACCTCGGCAGAGTGGTGGCACATCAAGATAACATGTTGAACATGTTTCTCTAAAAATTGATCCAAGACAATGACCCAATGTAGGTAAATCTATAATTATCCATCTTCCTCTGCCTTCCCATTGTATCGGTCAGTCTAATGAGTGCTGTCAAAGAAATTCTTTCTGCGCTAGCATAGAGAAATTACCAGTTGTAGTCATTTATGATCACTAATAAGTTAATATGCTTTGGCTCTGTCAGGTTAACACATTGTAGAGCACCAATTATTTGAAGATTTAAGGGGAACTAAGTATATATTTGCATCTGTATGTGCTTGTGCATCTAATTCTTGTTTTAAGTTATTAAAGATGCATCCTGTATATCATTTTACCATGGAAAAAAAATCATTAAAAACTCTAAATTGCTATGACATTCTTGCCCATATGTAAACTTCACATTTGCAGTTGTTGTAATGTCAAAAATTTGAGCTCCTTGCAGGAAGTTATCAGCAGCTACCAGAGGACATAAAAACACCATCACATTATAAAAGCAACAGCACATAAAGGCAACCAGTGTAAAAACCAATTGAATTTTTATTCTATAGTTACTACATTGTGATGTAACTGGAGATTGGACAATGGGGGTAAAATTGAAACACTTTTAGGGTGGCTGTAGCTCAGGAGGTGGAGCAGGTCACCTACTGATCGGAAGGTTGGTGGTTCGATTCTTGGCTCCTCCAGTCTGCATGTCAAGTGTCCTTGGGCAAGATATTAACCCCAGGTTGCTCTCCGATGCGTCCATCGCAGTATGAATGTGTGTGAATGTAGTTACATAGCACTAAGTATAGATAAAGTGATTGGGTGAATGTGACATGTTGTATACAGCGCTTTGAGTACTCAGAGATTAGAAAAGTGCTTTATAAGAATCAGTCCATTTACCATTTTAGTTCAATATCCTGCCCATACTCAGCTCTTTGCTTCAGCAAATCAGTCTTACTTTAACAAGCACACAATACTTAGCTATGCAGATTTTCCTGTATAACCCTGTTTGTAGCTTAAGGTGTGTGTTTGCAGAGAGGGAAGAATGAAACAATCTGTTGTTGTTTGTTTGATCAACACCATTTTGACCAAATGTTTTTCTTTAAATGGCTAAAATGGAAAACAAAAAATCCTTGTGTCCTGAGAACCATACTGAGAATCACATCTTAAGGGCATATTTAATAAAATATTACCTTCAGGAACATTTAATGAGCCACAGAAAACAGCTCCTCGGGCAGCAATCCACTTTTCATATCACCTGCTGTGTTGTCAAACAGCCCCAGCTTGCAGATACTTTTTCCAAAGTGAAGAGATGCCATAGAAAATACCGCTTGCAAGAAACAGGAGCTTTTCTCACTTTCCATCTAATTTGGCAAAGCGCTTTCTAATTATCTTTGTGAAATGTGTCAGCACCACATGAAGGAAAACACGAGTTGACAATTCAAACCTGCTTTTTTCCCAGTCAGAAATGCTGTTATTCTCTAGTTTGGTAAAGGCTGAAATATTCTGAGCAGATAAATATGCCCTGTCGCTCCCTTCATGATGCCACTTGAATGATGTGTGGGAGAGAATTGATGTTCACCTTGAAACCTAAAAGACATTTATACCGTGTTTATTTCAGCGTATTCCCAAGTACCTTTTGAGTGATACCTTGTAAAGGTAACTCTTATTTTCCAAAGGTTTTTTTCACACATTGAGCCATGTTTACAGCAGGCAACTGCTATAAAATGATATTTTTCATCCTTCAGTTACAAAACCTTTGTCAGTTGGTACATTTAGCTGGTAAAGATCTCAAAAGCTAGAGTTTAAGATTATCTGAAAGATCTGGTGATCATATTTGTCATTTTTCCTTGATGGTCATTTAGTGGTCATGGTAAAAAGCGAGCACATCCTGTTATAATTCTGTGGTGCCCAAATGATCAGCCTACAACTGTTTTTGATAGGATATGAGCCGTTTGTCTTTGGGGGGTTTTTACCATATTTGGAGTTTGACCAAACATCCCCCATTGTTCCTGATAATGTTCACATGCAGTTTGGCAAAATGTGTGCTGCCTAGGGATGGGTACCGGTGTCATGATGGCACCGGTTCTGACATAAACGTAGTAACCAGACCAAAAAGCAGCGCACATTTCGGTGCTTTTTTTTTTTCCTGAGCTGTCATACACTTTAGATTCTAGCCAATCATTTTACATTTCCGAGGATAGTAGGCGGGTCCAGGTGCGTACGTTCTTTTAGAGCAGAGCTACAGATTAAAAATGCCCAAGGCGAAGCGGTCAAAGTCTGGCTGTACTTCACAGCAAAAGATGCAAACTCAGCAGCTGCAACAAGTGCTTTAAGCTGATACTGTGATGCTGTCAAAGGAGGTAACACCTCAAATCTGATGAAACACCTGGCGACGCATAGCGTTTTTTTAAAAGCCGAAAAATGCGCCGTATTTGATAGCTTGCTGCGAGACCTCACACCGAGCACATCTACTGCGGGTGTGGTGCCTGTTATCGACCCGGAGTTAGCAACATCCCCCAAAAACCCGAAGAGGAGCGTCCTGGCCCCTAGCCCTGCCAGTGTAGCAGAAATGATGAGGATGATGATGCAGCAGCAGCCGTTCTTCTCTGCGTGAGTAGCTTAATGTTGTTCGTGTATAATTTACGTTGAGTAGGCTAACCACGTTATTACATTAATGCATGTAAGGTGAACTAGCAAACATCATCATAGCTACATGCAGCTGTCTTCTTGTTTGATGGCAGATACTCCCTTCACCCTGGACAAAAAGGCTAAAATGACCAAAGAAAAAGTGGAAAACAGTTAAACATGAGAGGTTTTTGGACAAAGTTTGTGTTTTTTCCATTGTTTAAGCTGCTTCCAGCCAAGAGTGATACCATATATGCCCCATAGCTGCAGAAAAGGCTAACATTGTTATCTTTTTACAAAAAAACAGCTGAACATGAGAGGTTTTTGGACCATTTTTGTCTTCTCCATTCTTTAAGCACCGGCACCGTTTCAAAAGTACCGGTTTGGCACCGGTATCAGATAAAACCTAAACGATACCCATCCCTAGTGCTGCCGTGTTCATTTTTGGAGAAAAGAAAAACAAAAAAAACCTTTGTCCTGGCGCCCCTTCTCAATAACCCACACTTGTTCAGTCTTTTTATGATTATACTGTCATGAACTTTAACATTTAGCATGCTAATTGTTGATGATTTATTCCAAGATAAAGTTCTTTGGTTCGACCTTGGTGAATTTGCAGGGATGTTCACTCCTGGGAATATTAACAGTCCTGAATGATTTCTAGTTGTAAATAATAATCTGTCTCACTTCAGACCTCAAATTAGTCAGTAGCCTTATAACTCTTCCTTCCTCTAAAATCATTGCTCCTTCAAGCTTTTATAGAGGTGGTCATTTGCTGATGATCATTCAATTAAGTGCATCTGATTATCACCATCTGGCTGCTACTTACCCTCATAACTCCAATGATAGTAACGGGTCCTTAAACTTTCACACAGTGCTTCTGCATTTTGGCCTAATTGTTGTTAAGGAAATAATGACACAATTTTTTGTTGTTCGTCTAAGGATCCAGCCCCAAATAAACACTAGAAGATGAATGGATGGACGGACATGTTTAAGAATGTCACATATTAGATTTTTAACGGTATGATCCAACTTAGAATTCAGGTCAAGAAGCTATAAAATAAAAACAGAATTCGATATTCTGAAAATCAGCCCAATACTTAATAAGAATATCGTGCAAAGACAGCATGTTAAATATATATAATATATAATCAAACTAATATCTATATTTGTTTTGTTGATCATTAATTTGTAATCATTAAATTAGCAGATTTATCAGCTTTTGATAAGGCAAAAAAGGGTTTATTTTACCATAAAATGCAATATAAGGAAAAAATAAGAATACAACTGGATCTATAGGACAAACACATTGAATACTGTATGAAGGAGGCCGTACACTTCCAGAGCTGCTGCCTTATTAAGCAGCACAATCACTCCTGGATGCGAGTGTACAGACCGGCACTCAGTTTTCACCTCACTTGACACACTGCACAGCGCTGTAGCTGATGAATTTGTCCGCATTGCAGTGAAAGAAGCTGATTAGAAGATCTCAGTTTGGATTTTTTTTCCCTTGATTCACCAGAGTTAAAATTGGACCCCCCCCCCCCCTTTTTTTTTTAACCCTGCATGATATTAACTATCCATCCATCCATCCATTCGCTTCCGCTTATCCTTTTCAGGGTCGCGGGGGGCGCTGGAGCCTATCCCAGCTGTCATAGGGCGAGAGGCGGGGTACACCCTGGACAGGTTGATATTAACTATTTCTCCCTAAAAGAAAACGTGAATATGACTGCTTATCTGCTTTTTCTTTATGTTTATCAACCAGAGAATAAGAGATGAGTTAAAGGAGAGCGAGGCAGAGAGACAACAAGTGGCAACTAAGAAAAACTAACACAACCTTAAGGCAGAACGACACACACTGAGGAAACATTTTTGTTTGTGTTTGATACTGAAATGGAAAAATCTCAAGAAAAAAAGCCTCATTTGTAGTCTAGTTATAAAGAATTTACTTCATAATGGGTTTCCCTGCATGATGAATATTGCATCTTGGGAAAATGATTCAACACACCACCGCCTACATTTTACGCGACGATTTTGGTGCATTTTAAGTGTCTTTTAATTTGTCCCTGAATCAAGCCAGCACCATAAACGTGGGGAGGGAAGTTTGCCCTACAGACATGATACTGAATACTGATTAAGAGCTTTGGTATTGAATGTGACCTCACACACAGACAATTGAAAATGACAGCAAGAATTTCAGATTCAAGCCAGATAAAGAAATCAGATTATAGTCCTGGTCCATTTGGGGACACGTGTCACTGTTGTAGTCGGAGCCATTGTTTGTTATTTCTATGATTATGGAGCTTTCTCAGTATCTATTCTCAGCTCTACTACACAATTACAGCAACCTGCTGTTTGGAAGTCTTTACTATTAACAGCATGAAATGTTTGGTTTGCTAAACTAATTTAGGTAGAAGAGAATATAAATGACTGACCTGCTGCGTTTACAGTAACCAGGTTATGACAGTGTCTGTAAACACATTAAATCAAATAAACCTGCAAACAGTAATACTGATTACATGCTTCATCCAACTGTGTAAGTTTAACAGCTTTTGACTTTTGTGTGAGAGTAGCAGCAACCAGTGAAAACAATTACTGCATGAAATGACTAATTCGAATAACAGCAACATGTTAAAAGGGAATTGCATCGTGTTATTGGAAGCAAAACTAAAGGTGGTTACATTTTGTACAGACTTATCTCTCTCAGTGTCAGACTAAAACCGTGTGTGTGTGTGTGTGTGTGTGTGTGTGTGTGTGTGTGTGTGTGTGTGTGTGAGAAGGCACTTGAGGACACATAAAATCTACGAATAAACTTTTACCCCACAACGGAGATTTATTTTACAGATCTGAGGCAAAATATATTTGCATATCTTGGGAAAATGACCCCTTTGATATTGCTGTCATGCCTCCATTCACTTTTTGTAATGCTCTATGTTGATGTTACATCATAAAATAAGAGATGGAGCAAAGTATTTCCTTCTCAGTTTTTGTACATCAACAGGAAGTTGGCGGGCTTTAGAAAAGCAAAATTCAGAAAAAATGGTTTGTTTCTAGGCCATGTTTGAAACTTGGTTGCAGTGCGAGTGAGTAACCATTAGTTATAGTGCATTTCATTCTATTGCTTTTAAATAGTTTTTGCATCAACCCTGCACAATAAAACCTCTTTTAGCTTTGGTGCCACTTAAGCTCCATCCAGTCATTAGGCAACACCATCTCAGTGTTTTAATGGCTTCTCTTGTTTCCCAGTGTGCTTTGCACACCTAAAGAGTGCCATGACTGACAACTCCAAGACAGGTGCCACTGTGTCAACCAAGAGCTGTTTACAGAGCTGAGCGTTGAGCAATGTTTGGTTTCTGAAAGCAGAGAAAAGCTCTGATTCTGTGTAGAGTGAAGCCTTCATGTCAAACCTGAGGAAAGCTCTACAGTCTTTAGGGGAATCTTCAACCTTAAAACATTTATTAGAGACGGTACTGAAAGGTAATTCAAATTAAAACATTGGTCACAGATTATATTTTTAAACATGGAAACGAGTAATCTTAAAAGTATTTTTTTAAGTTTAACAATAGCAGTTAAGGTGGCAAAGAACTTTTAATGGGGCAGCTCGAGGCTGACAGGCAGAACGGTTTTAAAGAGAAAACCAAATATACATTTTTGAACAAATGTGTAGCACAGTTAACGTGCCATCCTAATCATTCTGAAGACATATTACTGCATTGACTAAAATTTTACAAAGATGTAATTTCACTGAAAACTACAGACGTGAAGGTGTGACGATGGTAACATCAAGGTCAGTTAGCATAAGAATGAGTTCAATCAGCTATGTACCCGGCTAATTATAATACTAACATAGTGCTGACAATGTCTGCTGGTGGCCTACTCTTTCACTTCCTTTCTTCTTCAGAGCTGCTAAATCTGTATAGTTGCTCTTCTTAGTACCTCTGAGTTGCCGAGGTTAAGATCATGACTCCCACCCGCCACTGTTCATAAGATGTTTCATTACCTTTTCTTCCAAGCTGTACACTCAGCAGGGTTTTAGATACCTTGCGTGCACCGTGTTGGGCACCATTTTTGCATTCAGAACTGCATTAATTCTTTGTGGCACAGATTCAACAAGCGGCTAAAAAACACTTCTATGGTAGTTGCTGTAGACTCTTTGGCTGTGTACCCAGTCCCCGTAACACATTTTTCTTCAGTTACTTTTGTCTTACTATCACCTTGAAAGAGTGTAGCCATTCTCCTCTGACCTCGAGCATCAACAAGGAATATTTTTCCAAGGAACTGGCGCTTACTGGATATTTTCTTTCTCTAAAGCATAGGTGTCAAACTCTGACCCGTGGGCCAAATTTGGCCCGCAGCCTAATTACATTTGGCCCGCGAGGCCATACCAAATTATTATTAGAGCTGGCCTACTGGTATTATACAGCTAATATATATATTGTTTAGTATTAAGCTTTGCTTGTTCAATATTCAGTTTTCCAGCAAAACTTATTTGAGTCCATAAGAAAAGATTCATTCTCATATCTGGAGGAAGATTTTTTTTTTTTCAATAAATATTAACGTTAACCCGCGACTTTGTTCCAGTTTTGAATTTTGGCCCACTGTGTATTTGAGTTTGACATCCCTGCTCTAAAGCCTCTGTGAACCCCAGAGATGGTTATGTGGGAGGATCCCAGTAGATTATCAGTGTCTGAAACACATGTCAGCCTGTCTGGCACAAATCTTCAAAGTCACCTAAATGACCTTCTTTTCCCATTCTGATGTTTTGTTTGAACTTCAGGCCATCTAGATGTGCAGATGCATAAATTCATTGAGTTTCTGGCCTATGATTGGCTGATTATTAAATTCGCATTAACAGGTGTACCTAACAAAGTGTCTGGTATATTATATTGTATAATGCTATATTTTATTAGTGCCTGACTGTTTTTTTTCCTATATAGTTATTAGAATTCCATGTTTCTCTAGGTTAATATAAAAAAGTGCAAAATCCATTCAATAAGTGTAATTAATTATTGTTAAAAACTCTTCTGTTCAAACAAGCCTGTTGTTGATCTACATATTTTATATTTTTTACATTATTTACATTTGATCTTTTACATTGTATATAATGTCTATTGATTTTATTGTTTATTTTAATATTTGTGTACAGCGCTTTGTGACTGTCTGTCTGTGAAAAGTGCTTAATAAATAAAGTTTACTTACTTACTTGTTACCATATTTAAACAGAAGCTCTTCTTGCTCATTTACTTTTAATCTGCCAATTCCCACCTCCCTTTTCCAAACATACTTCTCACTCATTCATAAAAATGTCCACACAAGCAGCTAACATTGTTGTCCATGTGTCATTTAGCCTGATTATTTTGCAGCTAATTACACAGACATACTCAAAATGTCTCTTTTCGTGACACTGGGTCTCAGCAGATAATAGATTTGTGTGTACTTTCTGCTTTTTGGTCTTCTGAACCAAGTCTATATAATAACTTCAGAAAAGCGTTTCTCCAGTGTTGTTCTCAGTGATTCCAAGCAGGTAACAGGCTTTAACGGCAGCTATTCCAGACTTTTTCATGAAGCAGTCCAGCTGCAAGTTTTTAATGTCACTGGAGCAAATATCAGCGCAGTGTTTCTTCTTCTTTTATCATGCTTCTCCAGGTCAGTGTTCTTCCTTGACTGACCTTTGTGAGCCTCTCCAGTGGATGTAAAAGAAACATGAAAAAAGTACATTCACCTGTAATCGTGATGGCAGCGTATAAAAGTTGCATTCACTGAGCTAGTGCAAGCACAATGTTAATTTAAGCTATGAATAATTTGCACTCACTGCCCTGTTTTAAATAATCCAGTGACATGTTGCTGCAACCTATTTTTCCCATGTTTTTTTCCCCCCCACTATTGACAAAACCTGTAAGATATATATGTTTAGGAGATGCTGTCAAGAAGGGGAAAATAGACCCTCTTGCTTTTCCATGACTATTTTTCCAGTGACTGACAAGTATCAACATGAACAGTGTCACCAGATCTGTTGTTTCACATGGCACTTGTCAAGCCACAGCTTCATCACACTCCCCCGGCCCTCTTTGGTGCATTGGGAACACTGCCCTTGAAACTGTGTTGCAGCAGTACCTGAGCGTTCAACACAAGCATCACACTCCAATCAGCCTCCACCAGCAATTTTTCTCACAGCAAACAATCAATCATTTTCCCTTACTGTCCCCTTAAATATGTTTCAGCCTCCACCTCTAAAGAGGTTAAAGTGCTTGTCATCCTCCTGATCTGTCTCAGCCATTGGAAATGTTACAGCTGCTCGAACAGGGATGATGACGTTGAAGAGCTGTCCCTACTTAACATATCTCAAGTAATTAAGCATCTCCAACGGCCAGTGAACAGCATGTTTAAATAGAATTGCAAATACCCCTCAAGCTGAGTTTCCATAATCATTAGTTAAAATTACACATTTACATTGTGTTCGAGTACTTGTAATCACAGGCTGAGTGAGAAATTGTCCAGGCCAATATTACTGCTTATCATAAATGTACTACATGTACAGTTGCTAGCCAGTAAGTGATGGAAATGTGTTGTACAGAAAATTACTTTACCTGCCTCTTCATCAGAACTCTGAATGAAATACAGTATTTTTTTATTAAAAGTCTACATATTCCTGAATGCTGGATATTAATGTTACATACGTATATAGTTGAACATGTGATGTTAAAAAGCGGGTAAGAAAACTTCAAAGTAAGGGTTTCTCGAGTTTGCCTCAGGGTTCAGAGATCACCACTGTTGCACTGGATACATTTCAAACCATTAACTTGTTAAACTCTTACTTCAAAGTTCCTGATCTCTATTTCTGCTGTCATGGCACTGGATCACAGTGGCTTAAGCAGCTTAACTTGATCAAACTTAATATATAACTTAGCAGGATATTCATTATTATAATGCTCCGTTTCTATTTAGAAAAAACATTTTACGTTCTCATACATTGAAAAAACAAATGTATGAGAACGTAGACAATGAATGAAATTGAGCATGTGCCACTGAAATGGTAACGATGATTTTCTGAATGAAATAATAATTGAATAAATGAAATTTATTCAATTATTTCTTTTTAATTTTATTCTTGTGAAATATTGGATGCATAAAGTACATTAAGGTTCATGCCAGCAGTGTCCATCAAATCAGCTCCTTTATCAGAGTTGGCAAAAGTATACACATTCTGTACTTAAGTAGAGGTACAAATACTACAGTTAAAAAATACTCCAGTAAAAGTTGAAGTACTGATTCAACTTCTTTGAAAAAAAAAACCTGCTTTGAAATGTATTCAAAGTAAGAAAGTAAACGGTAGGTCTTTGCATGTTGTTTCTATTTTCGTGCAAAGCTAACTGAACCTTGTACAGTATTAATATAATGATAAAGTAATATCAGTAGATTGAATACAAACTTTGGTCCAACTTGTTTTAATTATAATCAACTTGAATCTGAATTAAAAGAAGGAAAATAAAAGTGTTTTCTGTTGCCTACAGTGTAGAGAGTGACTCTGTCTCTAAACAGGAACATGTGTAAAGTCAGAGATCGGCCCTTTAAAACCAGAAATATGAAATAACTGCCAGAAATCTTTAATGTTTTGATAATGAAGTGTTGGTTTAACCTTTACAAAATATATAAAAATAGATTCGTTTTAATTTGTAACATATTTGCTACATAAACCATATTTTTGCAATTTAGTCATTAAAAATGTGTCATGCAATTTCTATCATTCTTTGAGGGTAAAAAAGTTACACTGATGATGTAGAAGTCTCAAAAACACACAAAAAACACACGTATCAAATACAATACACTTTGCTTTAAAGGGTTAAAATGGGATTCAGCAGGTGGGGAACCCTAAAATTGGTTGTAATGACTCAGTGTTACAAGTCACAATAATTTCTACTGAGAGCTTCAGTAGATTTTCTTAGTGTACAGGCTTGGTACAGAATAAACGCATACCAGCTATTGAGGTGAGGCTTCTGGGAAATAATCGGCAGGTGATCTCTACAGAACACCAACCAACAAAAGTGTAGCCAGGCAGCGGCGACTTGAACGCAACTCCCACCTGGACCACGAGGAAAGTCAAGTGACCGAAGCCCGGATGCCATGGCAACAGGTGAGCGAGTCAGGGACACTCAGATGGCAGCTACTATTAAAAAAAAACAAAAAAAAAACTAATGTGATTGGCTAGTTGCTGGATTATTGAAATATAACATTCATTCTGCTACATACTTTAAAAAAGAAAAGAAAAAGAAGCCTTTATGCTCTTTAGGGCTAAATGCTGAAGTACCGCAACCGTCACTTATGAACATCTGCAGTCGCTCCGGTGTTGTGGCAAACAAAACAACAACAACAACAGAAACACTCCTTCCCACTTTTAACCTTAGGTGATTAATGACCTTCCAAGCTATATAGTTTATGTCTTCCATATTTCCAACTATATCCATAATCCATATATACAATGTGTATGCTACCATTGTATATAGTGTATCATCTTACTTTTTTTCATTGATTGTACTTATTTGTATTTTTGTATTTCTTTCTGATATCTGTACCTGACGCAAAAATTTCCCCGTTGTGGGATCAATAAAGTCTTGTCTTGTCTTGTCTTGTAAACGAACAGGACTGCCCTTCATGTGTTCCTGTTTAGGTTGTAGGCTTGCAATGACGAAATAATAACTCCTCTAAATCCGTTAAAGCAAAAGTAACGAGCCTGTTCTGAAAATGTAAAGAGTAGAAACTACCGATCTCTGTTTAAAAGTATGGGGAGTAAAAGTCAACGGTAGTCAGAAAAATAACTACTCAAGCGAAGTTCAGCTCTGCACGTCATAAAATGCAACATCACAGTTGCTGGCATTCAATGGTAAATTACACCTAAACTGGGAAAGTATTCAGTGTGGGTGTTTATACAGGGCTGTACTGCATAGTTATTCTCTTACATACTGCTTATCTATTTATTGATGTAGTTACAATATCAGCCCCATCGTCTTCCATCATCTTACACCCGTCAGCTTTGTTGGCATGTTGTCACCACTTTCAGCAATGAAACATAATTTACTTTAATCATTTTAAAGTGTCAGTGTTTCATCTTCCACATCAGATTTTTCTTAAATGCATTTAGAAAATATTCTTGGAGTGATTATGTTTTGTGTTGTAAATGAAAGTGGACTTAAATAAGTCACTTTCCCCAGAAGGTGGTGTGGAAGACCAATATAACAGCTCATTATTTTTGTGGCTATTCTGAGACATTCATATTTTCACATTACTCACGAAACCATTTCACTTTTTCTTTGATGACGTTGTGCCAGAACCTTGAAAAGGAAAGTCCATTTAAAACGGGACCTTGTACTTGTGTACTGCTGTGTGTATGCATGTGTGTATGTGTGTATGCATGTGTGTGTATGCATGTGTGTATGCGTGTATGCATGTGTGTATGCCAGTGTGACTCAGAGAGGGATGGAGAGGAAGTTTTGGTGTGTCTGATTGCATTAGTGTGTGGCTTGTTTTTCATTGACATTTCCTCTTATTTTTCTAATTTAGCCTAGCTGGAGACGCTAAAGTGGAATGACAGAAAGAGTGAACAGAGTGCTAATCAAGTCAGGATAAGACGGGGTGAAAAAAAAACCTACCCTGACAAAATGTTTGTTTTGCCCCTTTTTTCTACGTATTTCTCGTCTCCTTTCGTCTCCTCCCTTTACTCCTCCACGGAAATGACATATCATTACAGGCCAATCTTCACAGGGACTGTACTTGTCACTGAATGAATCATCCAGACACAACTGGGTTAGAAAAGGAGGCCTGTGCCCCAGCATGAGAACATGCATGTACAGTAAATGTGCATACTCGAATACATGCATGCAGAAACTGTCATGGTGGACGAGTCAAGACCGCTGTGACCTGATTAGAGCAGAACTTGCAATCATTTTAGACAGTTCAATCAAAATATGTCATCGTCAATGATGCAAGCAGACAACTTGATTTTCTTTCCCATCCTCGGTTCTTTATGCAAGGATGTCAAAGGCTGATCAAGGCTTGATCTGTAGCAGCGTTAGCACTTTGTGTTGTTTTGCTTTGCCCCTTTGTCACAACTGTAGATGCCGGCTTAATTCTTCTACTGCCTCGTGTCTATTTCAGGAAGAATTCATCTGTTTTCATTGTGATGCAGCTGAACTTCAGCCTGAGAGGCTGTTAGTACCTGGTGCTTTGTCTAGGCTGTATTTTTCAGTAGCATGAGTATTTAATTGAAGTGCTGAAATTTTAACGGCTTCATGCGAGCATCAGTGAGTCAGTCAGTGAATTTCACTACTGAAAAATGAATTCATGAATTGTTGAATACATCATATCTCCCCGACACTGCACCCGAATCACTTTACCTGCAGCCCCACCATCAAGTCAAAATTTCACCACTTTTTCCAGTTCTCACAGCGTCCATAGTCTACATGGTAATATTTGAAAAGAAACATGGAATAATGAAAGATAAACTCAAGGAGGTATTTCTCTGAATGTCGCATTCAGTCCTGATATGGCTGCAAGAATTAACAGTAGTACGTGGAATATGTTCACTTTAAAACCAATGGATCAGCACAATTATTTTAACTCCCTTCGACCTGGGCACAGTAAGTAAACTTTCAAAGGCAGAAAATATAAAATCTCAGAGATGGAAACTCCTTGTGAATCCGTTTTCGAACTACAGCTCTTTATACATTAACATCATTTTTTAACATCACTATTTCTTTTCCATGTGGGCAGGCAGCGGCGACATGAACGCAACTCCTACCTGGACCACGAGGAAAGTCAAGTGACCATAGCCCGGATGCTATGGCAACAGGTGAGTGAGTCAGGGATACTGATTGGCTAGTTGCCGGATTATTGAAATATAACATTCATTCTGCTACATACTTAAAAAAAGAAGAAAAAAGTTGCTGCCTTTATGCTCTTTAGGGCTAGATGCTGAAGTACCGCAACCGTCACTTATGAACATCTGCAGTCGTTCCGGTGTTGTGACAAACAAAACAACAACAACAACAAAAACATTCTTCCCACTTTTAACCTTAGGTGATAACCGAACAGGACTTCATGTGTTCCTGTTTAGACATAGTTAGGCTTGGTATTTCTCTGAATGTCGCATTTAGTCCTTAGTAGGATATGGCTGCAAAAATTAACAGCAGTACGTGGAATATGTTCACTTTAAAACCAGTGGATCAGCACAATTATTTTAACTCCTTTCGACCTGGGCAAAGTAAGCAAACTTTCAAAGACAGAAAATATAAAATCTCAGAGATGGAAACTCCTTGTGAATCAGTTTTAGAACTACAGCTCTTGTTGTCTTGTTGTTCAGCTCATGAATAAATCTACTTGCTGTACTTGACTTGTTCTCCATGTTTTTTGCTGCCTGCCACCGAGAAAAGAAAGCATCTTAAGATCTTCACAATCCACCTACTAGCTTAAGACTGCTGTTCACTTCCACCACCTTAGTTTCTATAACTGTTCTGACTGACTGTTGTCAAATTTGTACATGATTGTTTTGTTTGGTTAGTGCACTGGCCCTTTAAGAGAAAGGCGTGGTCAGTGTGCAGACAGGGGAAGTGTAAGAAAGACAATCTACTGAATGTGATCTATGCTGTGAAAGGCTGATTAAAGGGCGTTCCCTGTGAGCATGCATTATTGTTTGACACTTTATGTTGATTAATAGCAGTTGCTTAGATGCTGTATTACCCGTGCTAATTTATGGTTTGTAGACAGTTGTTTGGTGTTAGCATTAGCACTCGGTCACGCAGCTCCTCAAGTAATTATTTTAGTTTTTCTCTCATATACACTGTATTTTGTTGTTACAGTTTCACACCTGCCATATAAAGCAAAGTCTAAACCCACTCTGGCGTCAGTGACTTTTGTGTGGAGGCGTTTAACTCCTGGAAAAAGTAACTTTAACTTTAACTCCTAGAAAGTGCTTCTACGAGGCCAGTACAATAACCATCTTCACCATTTTATTGAGTAAATTACATTTTGATCTGTTCTTTACTGCTCTCAATTTGTGATTAACTTTGTTAAACCTCCATATCTTTGACAACAACGCAAGTTGATTTCCACCTTTTAAAACATATTGATTTATATTTAAATTAATTGTTTTCCTACCGATATTCATACAATGTTTACATCTCACACAACTGAAACCAAATTCCACAAACCTCTTTATCTGTTGGTTCATTAATTACAGACAAATGAGACGGTAGCAGGACCTCAAATAAATTATTTCTTTGAAGATCTTATAATTACGATTCCTGATTACATCGTATAGATTTGAATCAAATGTAGGTCCTGTGCTTTACTTGTTTAATCCTCATTTCTATTTAAATGTATTACTGGTTCAAAACTATCTGTTTCTGTTTTCAGTTTCATTTTGTGCATAAAACTAAAGTTGGAGTTAAGGGCTCATTTTTTATTTTCTCCAGTTTATACACGTGAACGTCTAAATGTGTTCTTTCCTTGTGAACCTGAAGTTGTTTGGGGACACTAAAATGATAATATACATTTCTCTTATATTAGGTGATTGTGCAACCCTGTAGTTCATTGTCTGAAATGACGTCTTTCAGTCTTTAACGGCCACTTTCCTTTAGACGACTGTCTTCTGAACCCAGCAAAGACAGAAGATTAAATCTTGCTCTATGCCTGAGATGATCATGATAAAAAATGACTGACAAGTGGGGCCAAGAGAGGGAAACAGCCTCAAAATGATGGTTATAATTTATGGTTTAGATTAGATTCAACAATTTTTACTTTTGTGGCATGACATCGTGCTCCCTTTGTTCATTCATCGCATAACAACTTCATGCACTAACAATACTGCATCTAACACGATGGATTTTCCAGATTTGCTTAGGTCACTTTGAGCTAATGGCTATGCATAATTACAACAGTATTACACCAATATAGGAGAAAGAGATGAAGAGAGAGAGAGGACCATTTACTCATTAGATTACACAGCACAATGTGACTTTATGATAATGGGGAATATGCCCATTTGTCTCCCGAGTGAATAATAAACCAAATTATTTATAGAAGTAAACAAAGCCTTGTTCTATTTTGAGGTGTTTTCTGGTGTGCTCCATTTTCACATGTTAATTGTCAACATCCGCTGGCCCAGAGCATGAAACGTAAAGCTTGCTGTGTCTTGTTGGGGAAGAAAAAGGAAATGCAAATGATGCTGGAGGGTCATATCTATCTATCTGGAGCCAGATTTACTGCTCTTATGTGCATCCACTGTGTAGCAAAGTGACTGTGTGATTGGCTTACAGGTAGTTAGGTAGCCAATGGTGCTTGTCCTCTGTTCAAGCCCACTCTGGCTGTTTGCTGAGGCGCAGATGAGCCACAGTTAAAGATCCTGGCACTTTTCTATGTCAGATTCACTCTTCTTTACGTCTTGTTTGGTAAAGTGAACACTGGAGGAAAACAGGACGCTCAGCTCTGAGGGGAAATGTTTCATCAGAAAACAAAGGGTTGAATCTCTTTGCCTTTTCATGCCCTTCACGCAGCGACTGTAGATGAACAGTTTCATAATCTTTGAAATGATGCCTTCAAGAAAATGAGAAGCAACAATATACAAGATGAAAGGGCTTTGTTTGAGTTGTTGAGCTGCAAAAGCCTTTTCAGGGCAAAACTGAGCTCAATTAAAATCAGCGTTTAAGAGAAGTGTTGAGCAGATGTGTAACTGTGACGTTAACGCTTCATCGTGTCATCAAATCACAAACATGTTCAGGAATACGATTATTACTGAAAAGAAGCTTAACATGTCTGCAGATATGATTGTTTAGATAATAATAATAATAATAATAATAATAATAATAATAAATTTTATTTAAAAATGGTGCCTTTCAAAGCACCGAAGGACACTGTACAACAGATAAAAACACAAAAACTGGAAATATACACAATAATAAGAATAACAGATAAAAGTTAAGAGCATACAGAGGTTTAAACATAAGCAATTTTAAACAGATGTGTTTTGAGGGTGGACTTAAAAAGAGTGAATGAACTAATGTTTCTGGGGTCAGGGGGCAGAGCAACTAAAAGCCCCGCCCCCCCCATTATAATCAGACAGGAAGGAACAGAGAGAGAAAGAGAAGATGAAGATCTGAGGCACCGGGATGGGAAGTTCATCTGTACTAAATCGGAGAGGTTTGGTGGAGAGAATGAAGAGCCTTAAATGCATAAAGGATTATTTTAAAATGGATGCGAAATTTAACCGGGAGCCAGTGAAGCTGCTTCAGGATTGGGGAGATGTGGTGGGTAGAGGAAGTAATAATACTGGCAGCAGAGTTCTGGACACGTTGGAGCTTGTTAATGGATTTAGATAAACATGTAGTGATTAAACAAACTGGAAGGTTGCTCGATATAATGCTTTGTGCTCAGGTTTTTACTTCAAGTTCATGTGTTTCAAACATAGATACTAGAGCCAGAATGACCCTGTTTAAAGGACTAAGTAAGACTTATGGCAGATAATGTCTTATAATCCATCTTATAATGAACTTGCTGCATTCTTTAAGTTTTTTTTCTCAACAGTCTCTATCTGAACCCCCAACAATGCAATGCTCTGCAGACCGGACCACCAACAACCTTGTTGGCACAAAATCAACCACACTTCACAAAATAATGTGACAGGAACTCTCTGTGGCAAAAATACTTATAAAATCAAATACAAAACTAGACGTTGGTTTATCTCCTGCCTCTGATCATCATGATTATGTTTAAATCCTTGTTGCTTCCTCCCCATCCCAGCCTCACTCCTTAGCTCAGTGCATAAACCAGGAAGACTTTTCACATTCACACTCACACCTCAGCTGCGCTTCTTCCTGTGCTGACACTCGTTAATGCCTCTTACTATGGCACTGGGGACTATGTAGCCCCCTTAAAATTAAAAAGACTTAAGAAAAGCACCTGGTTAAATTGCTCCCTAAGACAAGCATACAGACGGGCTAAGTGGAAATGGAAGTAAGACAAAACCCAGGTGTCAAGAGAGGTGACTGTGAGGAGGTGTGACGAACGCCAAGGAAGATTATTAAATAATGAATTAATTAATGTGGATGCCAACAGACCTAAAATAGTGTTCTTTGCTATAAATCTGCTTGAAGTGGATTTATTCAGTGCCGGTCCTGCTCTGTACATCTCTACTGAATCATGGGAGCATTTCCTGAGCTTCCTGAGAAAATATAAGAGCATCTCTCTCCCTGCTTCTGGGTTTGTGGAGGTTCATCCTTCAACTTGCCATTACCATAAGCAGCTCCAGCCTAAAACATCCTCACAGCTATCAGAGGTGGTCTCACATATGAACTCTTTCCATGTTTGAAGGAAGCTTTTTCTGCTCTACTCGTGAATGCCTTTACAGCGAGCACAGACTCTGCTCTTGTAAGGATGTGTAATGATATCCTCCTCAACTCAGTTCATATGCAGTTTAGTCCGACTAGAACTCAGTGTGATTTTCAACACAACTGGATGTGACACCCTCATAAGAAACCAAGTGGATGAAACTGATCTTAAGAGCTCAGCGATGAAGTGCTTTGACTCTTATTTAAGAGAAAGAAGCTTTTCGCTCAAAGTATGTGATAGGTTTGTAGCTTGAACCTATTCGCTGGAGCATTGAAGACAATATAATTACACAGCAAAGCAAGACACGAAGTAGGCAAAGTTCTTCATGTATCTCGTGCACGGGAGAGAACCAGACAAACGCCGTTCCTTCGCTTGACCCCAGTCGCTCAAAATCAGGAATTGCTTATTTTCCTCAGTTCCCATTAAACGTGGCGTCCTCTGAGGCTCCACTTCAGGACTTCTTCTGTTTTCAGCATACATGCTTCCCCCAACTTAGTGTTTGAGAAATACACAGTAACATGTAATATTACTACTGTGCTGATTATGCAACACTCTTCGTCTTGTAGCTTCTTCTCATTTGCCATTAATTTCAGAATTCATTTAGATTTTCTGAGGATTGTTCTGGGTTTACATCAAAATACATCTCAGATCCTCTGACATTGTTGTAACACGAGGTCCTCAGCCAAGGGTTTTTTGGTCATCCCACAATCTCACTCTTAATAATTTCCCTGTTCCTAGACTTCAACGTTCAGTTCAGTTCTTTTTTATTTCAAACATTCACCAACGTTTCATAAAATCATCCATGCAGTTGTTCAACTAAACTATATTTAGATTTCCTAATTTGCAGAAGAAAATAAACAGTTTGACTGCTGTCTTGGGTTAATTTCATCTTCTGCATTCTTATACTTATTTAAAATTTCTTTTTTGAGTTTTATTTTAAACTGGTTTATATCACTACTGACCTTCTTCTAACTCATTCCAGAATTTAACTCCCGCTATTGAAATAGATCCTTTTCAATGTTGTTCTTACTCTTTGTAATTTTAAATTCCTCTTCCCTCTAAAATTATACCTCCCTTCTCTTTCTAAGAACCATTGACTTATTTCGATTGGGAGCATCCCTTTCCTTGCCTTATATATTATTTGCACTGTTTTAAACTTCACCAGATCCTGGAATTAGCTGGAATTTATTAGCTTGCGTCCTAATAAAGAGTGTGTTTGTGTGAGCCCTTTGTGCGTGTATGTTGTTTTTTATAATGTTTTATACTCACTATGATTTTTCATCTCTGTGCCCAAAGGCTAAAAACAAATGTTGGATGCCCATGATTGTTGGGGCCCTCTGGGATGGTTCTGGGAGTGAAAGGTCACAAATGCAGGTTAAAGCTGTCATGAGAACAGGCCATATGTGAACAGCATCAGACATCTTTACGACCAGAGCTCATTTAAATGGACTTTGATGCTGTTTTCCTTGACGTGTACTTTTGGCTATATCACCCTATTAATGCATCTATTCCTTAAATGTATTCTTCATTTTCCACTTTAACTACATTGGCTGCACAGCTTCAGCTCCTTTTATGCAAAAAGAGTTGAATTAAAAGAGTTTCTCTTATATAACCTTTAACTTCTCAGCTGTTTTGTTTCAGGAGCACAAGTTAGTGAACACATTGAGGTCGGATCATCATAAGCGTTAACATCAATATCTCAGCTGGGTGCTCGTGAGTTTTGTGTTTCTTCAGTCGGCATTTTCGGTGCTTTAACTTCGAGCAGTGGTGGAGGATTATCTCTCTGCAGGTCCCGTCAGCCTGCCAAGAGCAGATGGTTTGGTTGAGCTTTTGGAGAGTTTCTGTAGCACACAGCTTTGATGAGTGACAACGGCATCAATGGCGTCATTGAAAACCGCCTCTAATCTGGAGGCTCAATACACAAGAGGCTCTTAACAGTGCCGCGAGTCAGAGAAAATGTTTTTCACTCAGAGAAGAGGAGGGAGATGCAAACCTGAATATTTCCAAATCGTCTCGTGTTTGATGGAAATCATAAGACTACCAGTTTTCCACTAAGTCTGCTTTTTCATTTGACAGCTTAATTAACATGTTTGCAGGACTAATGTGTTTATCTTTAGGGATCATTTCAACCTTCATGAACCTCCACCTATTTTGGGTCCAGCATAGAATACATCTGTTCCTACCTGCAATGTTTGGACACCAAGGTAACGCAGGCACATGTCCTAGACATGGTGACATAGATTAGATTTCCCTGCAGGGCTGACATATGGGCTTGCTGTATGCCAGGTCCTGCTGTGCCACTTTAGACTCCTGGCACACAAACAAGCCTGAAGCACTGATAAAAGCCATCATTTACTCTGAGATTTTTACAGCCTTCATTTATCTGAGAAAACTGGCATTTTTATCAGTTCCTCATGAGCCAGTTTTTAGGCTCGGCGTAGAACATGAACTGTTCTTTCAATCACTGGATAATGTTCTGCATGGAACATGTAACAAAGTCAAATAGTTTAAATGGCATTTAAATGATTTCCTCTTTTTCTGCACTTAAAAAAAAGATGTTTGGGGAAATAAACTACTTTACTATGTTAAGTTAATCCACAAGCTTCATACATGTTTTTTATTTATCTACTTTCTTTAATCCTGATGCAACCTAAAGCAACGGTCAACATCCTGCTTCTCAACTTTCTGGGTTTTTTGCATCAAGTATGACTCCAAATGCATTAATTAATACATTTCTTTCCTTCAGTATTGCCTCTGTGTCAGTCGTTTTCAGTTACCACCTTCTGATTTTATCACGTATCCAACTCTCGCACAGTTTATTGATAAATATATTCATGCTCAGCGTCTGTCTGCTGCTGCCTGCTGCTTCCAGTTAAAGCTGTTTGTCAGCCTGATTTCTCTGAATAGTGACATGTTTGAGTTGATTTCCGGTTTATAACCAAAATGACAGGTTGGGTTTTTTTATATAATCGTCCTTCCAGGAAAGATGAAAGTCGAGCTCTCAAGCTTCGTATTTTAAATTCAGACGAGAGAGTGATGTTGATTTTGTCACCTCTAATGTGTTGTTTTAAAGTAGTATTGTTTTAATTATGAGTGACATGTGGGTTTTGTTTGTGTTTGCTCGTCTGAGTTTGTGGTACAGTCTGTTTGCACATCTATATGTTGCTACGGCGATGACTCAGTGCATCAAGCTGCCGGCTGCCTGGACGCCTTAACAACACGTCCAGTGCTCTACCAACCGACTAGCTCCACACACAGAAACACACACAGTTCTGCTGCCTGTAAAGATACTCCAGCTCCATGATGGACCTTAAAGCATCCTGAATCTGCACCAGGCTTGAACAACCTAGTTATTAATGCAAGACACTATAAGGTTGTCTGCAGCAGTCCATGCAGTGGATTCTGTGTCTGCTCTGATCCTCGCTGACCTACAGAGTGTAAATCCTGACATGCAGCTCGTGTAGTTTTGATGCTTGCTGTGTTCACAACGTTTAAGTGAAGGTGTGAGAAGCGAGTGTGAGCGTAATGAAAATGAAGAGCAGACGTGTAAAAATGGAGGAGTATGTGTTAGAATGTCGCTGCTGATTTGTGTGTGAAAGTAGTTCTTGTGGCATCTTTACTATCTGTGTTTCATTTTTCAGTAGCAGCCAATCAATACGGTGCACAAATATGGTGCACACACCCCCTCAAAGCTTAACTCAGAGTCAACAGGCTAAATAAATTATTAAAACCTATTTTCATCCTCTATCTTTGCTGCGATACTCCACCTGTAGAGGATCTCCAACAGGAGCTCACCTTACAGTTTGAGATTTCTTCAGGGTGATCTTATGGGACAATAATTGGATGCTTGTAGAGTAACCTTTCATGTCATGATCACTGTTATTTCAGCTACTTTCCTGCCCTGTAATCATCAATTTTGAACATCTCTAATGGAGATTTTACGTGTGATGTTTATGTTAGAGCCAACCAAACGTGCCATCGTCTCAATGTTCAACTCAGAGACGATGCATAACAAAGTTTTACAGTCTCACATAAACTGGGATGCCCGAGCTTCCTCTTGATCCAGTTTCCATCTAATGAGTTGAGTGAATGATTAGAAATAGACCTAACAGAAGGACGCCTGTCTGTTCTTAGAGCACAGGTGTCGAACTCCAGGCCTCGAGGGCCGGTGTCCTGCAGGTTTTAGATGTGTCCTTGATCCAATACAGATGATTTAAATCACTAAATTACCTCGTCAACATGTCTTGAAGTTCTCCAGAGGCCTGGTAATGAACTCATGATTTGTTTCAGGTGTGTTGACCCAGGGTGAGATCTAAAACCTGCAGGACAGTGGCCCTCGAGGCCTGGAGTTCGACACCCCTGTCTTAGAGGAACAAACATTTCAAACCATTTTGTTTTAGACACGTGTGAAAGGATTAAACTGGAAGTATCACTGGAATATATTGCACTACTTTGAGTTTGCAGTTTATTCACCTTCCTTCCTTTCCAACAGACTCTTAGGACACACCTTTCCATTAAAACAGTATTAGCCACTACCTTTATCTAAGTTCAACAGAAAATCCTGTTAGGATCCTATCACACATCTCTAGTCTGCTTGGAGTCTGCTCAAAGGTGCTGGAGGTCACTTGGCGCCATTATATTTAACATTATAGACGGAGCTTGAAATTTGATTTGCATCACCACCAATGCAAAGTTAATATGTTCTTTTTTTGTAGAAACCCTTCTTGCAGATATGAATAGTAACAGACGGCTTCATGCACAGACTTCTTTTACTTTACATTTTGCCCCAACTTTGGTTTTAACTCTGAAGCAGATAAGTGTTACTTGACAATCAGATTAAGATGATATTATTACATTTAATCTGTTTTGAAAGAAGCAAGTCTGGTGTGATTTTCTCAATCTGTGGGACCAAGCTTCATAAGAATAATGATCATTGTGTTACTATAGGAGCATTTAGTTGTTTCAAAGACACCCTGCATCTTGGGAATTAATAGCAAGATGCCACTGGTTATGTGCATGTGTGTGCAGATTAACCCAGGGAGGAAGAGGCTCTTCTTTCTCGCCCTTTCAGCGAGAAGCTGTTTGGTGTCCGTCCATCTGGTGAAACACTGGAATTTCTGAAGGTTTTTTGCTGCATCAAGAACAGGAGACAACAGGGAGACAATGCAGCACAGACACTTGGAGAATACTTGAAATATGAAGGAAAGTCAGACTTATCCTCGACAAGGATAAGTCTGACTAAATTATTTAGCGCAGCTCTCAAATAAGGGAGATCTGCCCTGTCAGTGGCACACTGACAAATCTACAGGTTTCTGTAATGGGCAAAGTTATTGGCAGCTTCTTTATGACGACGGAGCGGTGGATCTTTCCCTCTCTCTCTTTTATTGTCCCTTTGTATTTACTCATGAGAATCAAATCTCTTCAAAGAGCCAATCATAGTCGAGCAGCATAATTGGATTTTTTTTTCTTACTGTATTGATCGACCTGGACTAAAGGACTATACAGGAAGGTCATCAGGTTCCCCTTTCAACCTCTGTGTTCTCTGGTTTCCATTGTCTTCATGTTGTACATTCATAACAATAAAATTCTAACATTTCCTTCTAGTTTTGAGCTTTTAAAAGGGAACATAAGATGAATGCCAATTTGTGTTATTTCTGACTCTGTTGAATCTCTTCCCTGCAGTGTCTCTTCCCAAATGGACAAATTGCAAAGAAGAATCATGTTGACGCTGCTCATATTAAACTCAGGCAGACATGTGTCGACTGTCCGTTTGAATAGGATCAAACTATGAATTTTCTTATTGTTGAAACAAGGAAAATTCACACATTTTCAAATCCTTCATATTTTGCTGTGGAAACAAGTGAGTGATGGTTGCCTGTCTCTGTTTTAGCCCCGCAACAGACTGGCGACCTGTCCGGGTTGTACCCACCTCTCGCCCTATGGTAGCTGAGATAGGCTCCACCCCCCTGCAACATAAGGGTAAACCAAAGAGATTGGATGGATGGATGGAATATAACTTAGAACATAACTACAACCCTTATCTTTTCTGTTGCATCCATATTCTCAGCCCAAATCCAACAGCTGTTTCCATAGCTTGCTGTTTGCTTGCTGTTTGCTTGCTGTTTGCACCATTTTAAAAGAGCATTTTGGTTTATTTTGCTTTTTCCCTGCAAGCACATGTCCATTCATACCATTCAGTACACAGGGCTCATACAGAAAACAAGCATGATTAAGCAGTCAAAGTCTTAATGGTGCAATAAACAGCATAAGCTGCAAAATGGGTCTAAAATGAGTAAAATAGTGTGTTTGCAGCCAAAGGTGGCTTCATGGGAAGCAAACGTAGCTAAAACCTGACAAACATCTAAAGGTGGTGATTCTCCTGCTTATTCTTTATCTGTCCATTCTTGAGTTTACCACATTGATTTTACTGGTTGATAAATTTATTTTCTGTAACATACAGATGAGTATACATCTCCTATCTACAAGGCCTGAGCTTAAACCTTCCCAAAAGGCAAACCTCTAGCGCCATCTGTTGGGGAAATGTATTATTCTTGGCTCTATAACTGTCAGTTCTCATCTCTGAAGGAAGCCGCTGCACTCATGTGAGTGGTTCTTGTGAAATCTGGCTTCAGTGTTTTTGAACAAACTCACTGTGAACTCACACCTTCTTTTTCACACAGGCTTTTTCAGCTTACGCAGAAGTTGTCACATCCCTTATCACAGCATCAGCATCACATTTTAAACTGAGGCAGGTCGTTTTTTGCACAACTCTATACATAAATTCAAATGAAAGGATTAAAAAATATGAAATATTTTAATAAAAGACTGTGTTAACTTGTTCACTTGACCTTCTGAACCCAAGTTTCAAAACTGATGCTGGATGTTTGAGGCTTAATGATAAACAGTTGGACTGATTCGGATGAAAGGATGACTTGACCATGATGCCTACTGAGACTATGAAAGGCTTTCATTCTGAACTGCATCTAAACATCCTGATGACTTTGTTTCTCACCTCCTTCCTGTTGAGGGATGAGCTCTTGAGAAGACCATGAAAATAATGAAAAGGAGTTTGTCTGACCTTTTTACAAGGACCTACTCTGTACATCCTAAGAGTAACATGTTACCTGCCATTGAAACAGCTCATAGGGCCATTCTCCAAGACCCAACGTATATAGTGGATTACTCTCCATACCCATGGGATGTCTATAGCTAAAACTGTCAGAAAGGAAAGTGTTTGTCTCTTTGAGAGATACTGGATTTTAAAATATATGTAGTTGTTGAAAATATGTTACTATTTGTGCTGACTACACCGATCTTACACGCTTAGGAACACAGGTAGCCCATGTACAGATACTGTTACTGTGCTTTTCTGTGTACATACATGGTCATTCGAGAAGCACTAAAAGTCTGATTGTATTTCACACATTTCATACTGTGATGTCCTTCCAAGAGGGGTGAGTGGTGTCAAACTAACATTTGAATCAAACTACGGTTCAGTAGGCGCAAAGAAAACTGAATATTCAAAAAGGTTTCAGATAACTTCACCAACCAAGGTTAAACAATGCCTCTTTTTTACATTAACCAAATATTATTGGGCGTATAGAAAAGGGACTGTTCAAAAAAATAATTAAAAGCCCCAAATTGCCATTTTAATTTGGGGAAAATATCCTGGTTGTCCACAACAATAAAAGTTCACAATATGATATGTTGGTCTGTTGATGGACTCATCCATAAGAATATTGTACAGTCGATATACAAACTGGCTTTGGTCTATTGAAAAACACATTTCAATGACCTGATGGTCCAAACCTGTGCAGTGTCACTTGTGTCTGTAATGTCTGCAAATGAGAACTCAAGAAAGAAGAAAATCCCGCCGTTCTTTCTTTCTTTGGCAATAATGGTTCCCTCCCAGTAACTATATAAAGTGTTGTTTTGGTCTGTGGGCACACGTGCTGAAAGCCTCTGACATGGCAATTTTAGGTTCCCCAGCACTTTATAATACAGCCTGCAACTAAGAGTGATTTTCCCTAGAATTAAATAGAATTTCCATGTATTTACCTGGTTATACCATGTAATAAAACAAACATGTACATACAAGTGATCCACTAAACTACTGGAAAGAAAAAAAACTACACTGTAAGTCATTTTAAGTAGTGCATAAGTAATTTTTAGCAGCGTGTAACTTTACAGGGAAAAAAAGATAAATAATTATAAGTTGTGTTTAAGCAGTTCAAAAATAATCTTTAGTAGTATGTAATTAATTGTAAGTAGTGCATAATAAATTATAATGTAATTAGTTTGAATTAGTCTGCAATTTCCAGGTATTTTTGTGGAAATAACAGTTAAAATTTCCTCATTTAATATTGTAAATATGCGTTAGCCTTAGTAGCATGGGCCACATTATGTAGCTAACCTTGTTTTTTTACACATTTATTGTGCACTACATTGGTTTGCATCACAGATGTTGTAAGTTTCAATTGTTCTTTTATGTTAGACATAAAAATGTGATAAGAACTACTCTTTTCTAGTTACAAGAGAAAAAACACAGTAAACACTGCAGGGCAAAGCTCCACCAAAGGTCCTCCAATCATGGAGCCAAGTCACTTTTTTTTTCCTTACACAAACATAAAAGGACTTTAAGTAAAGTACAAAAAAAATAATCAATGTGAATGACCAGAGAGTCCAATAGAATTGTGTTTTTTATTATTTATATGCAAACCCAAAACTGAACACAACAGAAGTAACAATAAACTATTCTTATTACCTGTGAATAATTTAATTCATATGTTTTTATTTGTAGTTCAGTTCTTTGCTTTCTTTTTGTTCTTTCTTTTTGAGGAGGAGGTGGAAGCTTCTCTAGTCCTCCAGTCTGATACTTCTGTAATTTTTTACTGTTTTGTTTTTGTTTTATCTAATTAAAAGCAGTGAAAAGTACACTGCAGTTTTTCAACAATAAAAGTTGAGCAGTTTAACATTTTAAATGTATGGTTTCCTTTTCCACTAAAATACCCGGACATTATGCACTACTAAAAATTACCTATTGTATAATGATTCCTTCTTGTCTCTATAATTGTGAAAAATTACCCCCTTAAGAAAACTATTCTATATGATTTTATTCTATAATACCACTGTGATTTAAGATAAAAACTGAAATTCCAGTTAATTCTAAAGGGTTTACACTCATTGTCAAGTCGAAACACTTATCTGTGCATGAAAACCTGTTAAAGTTAAAGGGTTACATACAACAAATATGCAGTGATTTTCCATAGTAAAGCTACATTTAAGTTACATTTGCAATGAACAATAAAAAAGAAAATGATGGTTATGAATGATAGCAAAGTCTTGCAGTCCAAATAATTTTATTTCATCAGATAATTAATTCCTGGAGAAACTGAATCTTGTCGTGAAATTGCTTTAAAGTTCTACATGTATTGTGAATCCAGGATGTCCAGATACTTGGCCTCAATCATTCTTGGAAGCAAACTCGTCCTGAGAGAAAACACATTAAAAATGCCTGTATTATGTACAAGGACACAACAAATCTTCAAGTACGTAGGGAAAGAACATCGTGTGTGTGTGTGTGTGTGTGTGTGTGTGTGTGTGTGTCTACACGTAGACTGTATATAATAAAAATAACTGCAGACACAGCGGTCCCCTTTTTCTTTCTTTTTTTAATGTGAGAAAG
The DNA here is from genome assembly GCF_963576455.1 of Neolamprologus multifasciatus. Taxonomy (NCBI): domain Eukaryota; kingdom Metazoa; phylum Chordata; class Actinopteri; order Cichliformes; family Cichlidae; genus Neolamprologus; species Neolamprologus multifasciatus. Next base: position 35,891,420 of record NC_140440.1, read on the forward strand.
TAAAGACTTAATTCTACTTTTTCCATGTAAAACATTTAATTTTGTTTTGTTTTGTTTTGTTTTTCAGAAGGTCGTGTTGTACTGAATTCGTTCTAACACTAACTGGTACTAACTGCAAAAATGGGACCATAAAATTGTTTCCTGAGGTGCCAACGAGCTGCAGATAAGGATGCGTGCAGATGTTCATGTTGCCACTCTGCCCCCTGTTGGCCTTATCTCACCTGACAGGGACGAGCAGGATCATCAGCAAGGGGAAAACCATCTTCATGTAGGGCAGCGGATACATCCCGAATGCACACAGAACGATCAGCTGGATTATCTGCAGCCCCGTGAAGAAGTGGACCTTCCTCTGAGGCACACGGCGAATGTAGTGAGTGGGAGGATAGGAGGTCTAGACAGAGACAGAATAAGATATGACTAACTATGTTTTAAGTGAGATTAACTATAATACCCCTCTCAAGCTAAGATTTGTATATAATAGCACACCTGTTGCTGCAGCAGAAATTACCATATAAGAAGAAAATGCTAAATACTCCTGTAAGCTCTGCAATTGTCGTGCAACATTTGTATTTTTTTCAGAAGTGCATTGCTTTGTATTTTACAGAAATGTTATTATAATTAAACTCATTGCTATGCAAAAATGTGCCATGTTATTGTACTTTGTTTAAACCAGACCAGGATAAACTCTTATGACAAAAATAACTTTGTTTTCCAAAAGCTCATTAAAAACAAGTTGTTCTTGTTATGGTGTGTACCAACTTATCATATGAAAGTTGTGGGACCAGTCGTGTGATAACAAGAGATGTTTGTTTCACCTTTTTTCTCCCAGAAGAGTGATGCTGGATTTTAGTTTCTTCACTCTTCTTTTTTATTTGTTCTAACCTCTAAACTTATTACAGAAGAAAGTGATACGAATGATTCATAATGTTAAATATAGAGAACATACAAATAAATTATTTATAAAATCAAAATTATTAAAATTAGGAGATTTAGTGAAAATACAGACACTATTAATTATGTTTAAGGCTAAAAATAATATTTTGCCCTTTAAGTTACAAAGAGTATTTTTATTGTGTTCAGGGGGAGAAGACAGCAGAAGGAAATGTTATTTTAAGCATCAGCTAGCTGTGACTACACAAAGATTAATGAGTCCAGCGGTTAGAGGTAAACGACTGTGGAACTCACTTCATTATAATTTAAAGAATTGTATAAATTTACATTGTTTTAAAAAGTGTTACATGCTTAAAACGATAACTCAGTATGAAGAATGTGAATGAAATTGAAGTTCATTGAAAAAGGATCCATTATAATTTTTGTTTTATTTATTTTAATTTTAATTTTTCTCCTTGTTGCTATGTGGAGCGGTTATTCTGATTGTAAATGTGTTGTTTGGTTTGGGTTAGGACCGGAGATAAATGTTAATGTTGGTTTGTTCCCTGATTTTTGGTGCCCACTTGTAATATAAATTGGATTGTAGATAGGGGGCGGGGTTTAATAAGACTATTTTCTTCTTCCTGCTCCTTTTACACATGGTTGTAGTGCTTTTGATAGAAAGTGTGGTTGGTTTGTTTGATTTTTGTACCAAGTGTGAAATAAATAAATAAATGAAATGAAATTTGTTTTTTATTTGTTATTCGTTTTGTTTTTCACACTACTGGTTCTCATTTGTAAAGCTCCATCAATACGAAGGAAACAAAGAGACAATAAATAGAATGAGGAACATGATTGACACTTATTAGCAACCAGATCAGTAAACCAAACCTCTTCTTATCTGCTTCATATCCACCTGTTCCTTTGGCAGGAGGGTCATGCGGTCCACCATTTGATTTCCGTCCAGTGAAGTGGCTGCGATGTAAAGGAAGAGCCCGTAGAGGACAGGCTTGGGGATCCACTGCAGAGGAATGGGCAGCATGAGCACAGACAGGCCGATCAAGATGTTGGCCACCAGTGAGGTCAGACGTGTTTCCTTCACACTAACAATGCTGTTAGGTGAAAAAGAGAGAGATGAGTTATTTGAGCAAACCAGAAGAATCTTTATATCTTTTAATGCATAAGATCAGCTTTTGAATCCAACATGAAAGGAAATTAAATGGATCACTGACGTATTAAATAATTTATGGGCAACTATGCACACTGCATCTGCTGCAGAGATAAGCCAGTTTCTTTAAACTACGTAACCATTTTGTTACACTCTGAGTGTTAAAAGCGTTCATAAAAGCTGACGCTTTCCGTGCGGGCAGAGCACACCTTGTTTTAACTTTACTCACGTCGTGCAGAGGTGTCCGTTCTCTACTTGCTGTTCTACTTTGGCGAGCTGACGGGCGTGCAGAGAGGAATGTGGGAAAGCAGCGTGCATCCATGGCAACCCCAGACAGGACATGAGGATGTTAATGAAGCCAGTCAGCATTAAGTCCCAGTGGAAGGCTGTGCCTTTTAGCAACCTGGGATATCACACACATACGCTTAAAGTGGTTTGTCAGTAAAGGCACAGCGGTTTACGCATCAAGACCAAATACTGTAAAGGTAACATTTAAACCACAGGTTCTGCTGTGTGTCGTTCTTCTCATAGCTCAAACATAAAGTGGGATTCGTACTTGTGTTCCGGCACATGTGTCAGTGAAATGACGATGTTCTGGTCAATAAAGATGAGCAAAGCAAGCAGAAACCCCAGACCAACGGCACTCAGTGCATTCATTCCTGACAGCTTTTCAAATGGAGGGAACTTGAAGATCGGACCATCGTGTACACTGAACACGGGAACTGATAGAAGCAAAACATTTACAGAAAGCTCGTTACAAACATACAATGAAAACAAAAATAAATAATTGCTTGAACACTAACCTTTGTGCAAATAGCCTCTGTTTTAAAAGCAAAGCTTAAATTCTGTGTCTCTCACACACACAATCCCCAGACTGGGTTTAAAGTTCACTTGAAGCAAATGTTTTCCCCTTTCAACAGAGGATTCATGAACAGTGAAAAACATTATGTGCCAGGGTTCTGACTTTACGCCTCAAGAGTACTCTTCTATCATTTCTTTCATTTGAAAGATCCATACTCACGCTGGATGTCAATGAAAAGGTAGGAGCCAGTGAAGGAGAGCATGAGCACAGACACAGGCAAAGCACAGTCAGACACCACCTCTCTGATTCTGTCATTCAGGTACGGGCTGTTGGGAAAATAGCAATAACTATTTCAGCGTTTTGCAACTCTGGTGTAATGACTTCTACAAGTAGTTTTACAGCACTATTTACTGCACTTCCTCTTTGTGTTTGGAAAATAATTCATGTCAAGTGCTGAAAGCTGCCACTGAGGGGAAAAGAACAATGAAATCCCAGCAGTCAGATACAGAAATGCATGATAACAGAGTCGCATATATCTAACTCACGTATTCCAGTGATATCACTGCAGGGTGAAATTCATTGCACATGATTTGTAACCTTGCTATCCAGTCTTGGGATGCACGTTTTGCACTTGTTTTGGAGGTTATGTGAACCTATTTGCAGCAAGCATGAGGGGAAGTAACTATCACAAATCTTCTCATTTGCTTTTGGGTGAATTTGGGTGAAGGTCATGGGGGCAGCAGTCTAAGCAGAGACGCCCAAACCACTCCCATAAATTACATGGCTTCTTTTGAATTGGATAAAGGTAACTAGCTATGTCTCTACTACATTACACAATTTCCTTTGTTAATTTAAACCAGGCTTAAAATCAGCAGATAGTCGAGTTACACATGCAGTAAAGCTCCTGATAACTTTAATATTTCATCTCAGTGTTGCACACAGAAGTGCTGCACATGAGTAAATGCATTTTCTCTCATTGCTTATAACAGAGTTTCAATTTGTTCTGCAGATTTTTAAAATTCTGAATATAAAACGGACGACGGTTAAAAACAGCTTTCATGTTATTAGTTAAAGAATAACTTTGTTAAACTGCAGCACATCCTACTACTTTAAATGCTAAGTGTTAAAAATGTGGCAGCGCTTTCCATTTGATATCTCATACAGCATCTCTGGTTGTATCACATCATATATCTTTCACATTTGATTGTTCCATCTTTCTATTATTGCAGTTCAGCTGACTAAAATATTCACGATGTGACATTTTTACGGCGTCGCTTCTCCAGATGGAAAAGAGTATTTGCCCTGATGTATTTGGTATGTTTTGAAATATTGTTTTCTCTCTAAAGTGAACTGAAGCACAGTTTGCTTTTAATACGCTCAAATTTCAATGTGGAACTTGTACTTTTAATGTGGTTTTTCCACCTGGTGACACTTTATTGTTCTTTTATGAAGATGACAGATGCGTTCCCAGGAGAAACAAAACTAGAGTTGCGCCTCTGCTTACTACATATATTTTGATACGATAAAATAAGCTATAAAATGGTTCAGCTGTCCATAATGTGCAACAATAAGTGAACAAACATTACCTCCTCTTGATGAGGTAGAGTGTATAACCCAGCCACAGAGTCCCCAACATGAGCAGGAGACAGAGGACGGGTCTTTCTCTGGTGCGTAACACCAAAGCCTCAGGCAGGACGATCGACTCGTGCCCCTCTGCCTGTCCTGACATCACCCCGGTCTCATTGTGATGCTCCAGCGGGGCGTCTGTCTTGTTTTTTGCTAGAATCTCATTAATCTGCTGAAGCACCAGTGTTTTGTTTGTGGTCGTGAGAAGGGGCCCGTGGTAATAACGGTGAAAAACTAGAAAGATGGAAGAAGAAAAAAGATATGTCACTAAAGACAAACTAGAAGACAAGTTAAAGCTGCATGTGATCTTATTGGAACACGTCCCACAGTCACAGGAACTTATTAAAGTCTGCAGCAGGAAATGTAATATAGATCAGCGGTCTCCAACCTTTTTTCCACCACGGACCGGTTTATGCCCGACAATATTTTCACGGACCGGCCTTTAAGGTGTCGCGGATAAATACAACAAAATAAAACTAGTACCGGTCCGAGGCCCGGGGGTTGGGGACCGCTGCTCTACAGCACCACCAGCTAAGAATCCAGGATGGATCAATGCTTTCATGCTGTGTGTGCAAAATTCTGACTCATTCAAACGTCATCGTCAAAATCAAGATATTTTTCCTGTTTTCTTTTGTCCAATTTTAGTGAGCCTGTGCAAACTATAGACTCTAAAGCACCAAATCACAACAACAGTCACCTCACATTGCTTTATATTGTAATGTAAAGACCCTAGAATAAGACAGAGAAACCAACCATGGTGTTTACACTGTTTTCATTAAGGGACGAACATGCTCAGCAACAATACTCAGGTAGGCTGTGACATTTAATGATGCTCAGTTGGTACTAGTGAGGCCAAAATGTGCCAAAAGATATATATAAAAGATATATCCCCTATAGCAGCGGTCTCCAACCTTTTTTGTGCCACGGACCGGTTTATGCCCGACAATATTTTCATGGACCGGCCTTTAAGGTGTCGCGGATAAATACAACAAAATAAAACTAGTACTGGTACCGAAAAAAAGAAGATTTATTCATAACACACGTGAAAAGACCCAGGAAAACCGAGTAAACGATAAAAACGATAATAAAATAACGCTGAAAACCGATAAAAACACTGAAAACTATACATTTCACACCTGAGCCTCAACTCTCGCGACCCGGCACCAAACGACTCACGGACCGGTACAGGTCCGAGGCCCGGGGGTTGGGGACCGCTGATGTAGAGCAAACACACAGTTATTATTTTACAAATGTAACAGATGGTTAATGTAATCACCTGTAAGTCATTCTCTGCATATTTACAGTTATTCAAGCATTGCTCCATTTGGAGTCGATTGGCAGAAAATTACAAGAAGAAAAGTTCTTAAGAATCCTGCATGTTTAGTTTTTCCTGACTTGTTACAGAAACTTAACACAAAAATAATAGTTCACAAAAAAAAATCCTTAATATTATATTCTGGATGTCCTCATAGAAAACTGTTCTGTTTCTACTATTTTCTGGTTTTTCCTAAAAAGGTTTTATTGTGGTCGTCTGACATTAGCTGGACTCACTTTTGATTGTGCCTTTCAGCGCATCTCCAACAAATGCAATTGAGATGAACAATGCAATCACTTCTTCTGTTGAGCTGGAAGGAAAGAGAAGCAAAAGGAGCATGGTGCGATCATTCATGTTGTATCAAAAGTGGGTTTCTTTCCAAACACAGACAAAACATCAACTTCAGTGGATATTATGGCTACAATGGGACGAGAGAATGAAATAAAATTACTGATTAAAGCTGAAAACAACAAGTAATAATAGATTAACCTTTATCAGTTCACTTCAGTAGTGGCCTTCTGTCTGTGATATTTAATAGTAACAAATATTGTTTGTGTGTATTTACCGTTTGAAGAGTTTCATCAGCAGGCTGACATTGAATAAGCCTCCGAGGATGAGGAACAAGCTGTTCCATAAACCGATGCAGGCGTAGAAAGCATCAAAGTCGAGGTCGTAGTCATCACAAATACCCCTGATGACTGCAAATTATCCAATAACACACACAAACTCATAAAAGCTTATTCATTTCAAGAGCATTCCACTATTTAAGTGTCAACATGTTGCTTAGCGAGTTGTTGAAATTAATACCTTCATTTTTAATGGTCAATTCTCAGATCTGACTGTTTGTAGTATTAATTATATGCGAGGCAGGTGATTATGAAGTAGATTATCAGGAGTCTTTTTTATATAACAACAGCTGTCTGTGGTGACTGGAGGTGTGTTTAAAAAAACAAATCATGAAATAAAAACCTAAAACTTTTATTCAAACGAGATTCCTGCAGAGATTAGTCACAAGTCTCTCTGAGTGGATCCTTGCAAACCAACATTTAAGCCAAAGGATGTGATAATGAGTCACACTGAGTCATTTCAGACAGCATTCATTTCTTTATTGCTGTGGCCCAGTAATGACTTCATTTAATTGCTAATGTTAGCCATCAGGCTGCACCGAATCCCACCATGTAAACTTCAAAGCAAACTAATTGCATGACTTATTTGTCATTAAATAAGAGTTACTTATTCAAAAATCTAACTTCTATAGTCTGACATCCAAATCGTAGCAAGCGATGCATACCGCTGACAGTGTTGGGAAGGTTACTTTTAAAATGTATTCCATTACAGATTACAGATTACATGCCTCAAAATGTATTCTGTAACGTATTCCGTTCCGTTACTCAATGAGAGTAACGTATTCTGAATACTTTGGATTACTTAATATATTATCATGCTGTTTACAACTACATGAATGTACTATTGCTGTGATTTATTACTGTTACTGAAGGTCCGCGGCTCCGAACCGTAGTAAAGGGACCTCTGGCTAATACGGTGGGTTCTGTGTCGGCTCGTAGCCGAAAACTAGCTTTACTTTGTTGTCTGGGTCAACTTTGCTAGCAGAGACAGAGAGAGGCGTTGAAAGGCTGCTCCAACAGAACTTATTGTTTCAGAGGAAAACACGAACACGGTGTACAGTCGAGTCTTAATAGCTTACTTACAGCTGGGCTCGTCAGGCTCTCTTCTTGGCTGCAGTGGTTATTATTATATTTACATGCTTCCAGCTCCCGTTTCTGCTCGATGACAGCTCGTACTTTTCCTTTTTCTCCCTCCCTCGCTCACAGACACATAACGTGTATGGCAGTCCATTCTCCCTGCAGCACGGACTACACTGCCCATGATGCTACATTCTTTAGAGCTAGACCTGTAGCATTCTGCCTGTTAGCTTAGCACAACAACAACAACAGGCGCTCTCTCACCCAGGAAACACGCAGAGAGAGAGCTAACCCTGTAACCATGGCAACCGTAACGCTGCCTGGAACAACAGAACGTAGCTGTCAAACAAAACCCAAACAGTCCTGACCCGCCACAATATGAAACAGGGAAGTACCGCCGTGTAATCCATTTATTTCAACAAAGTAACTGTATTCTAAATACCACCTTTTTAAACGGTAACTGTAACGGAATACAGTTACTCATATTTTGTATTTTAAATACGTAACGGCGGTACATGTATTCCGTTACTCCCCAACACTGACCGCTGATGAAGATGGCCAGTGGTGCAGTGGTCAGCGGAATGACAAGCGGCGAGCCAGCAAACAAAGCGTAGATCACTCCTCCGATGCTCTGGCCAACAATGGTCTTCTGAACATCTGTCAATGAATGAAGCAGATAAGCTGTTGAACATAGGGCTTCATACTGTGTGCCAAATTAAGAGTAAAGAAACATCCCATACCTATTTCTCCTCTTGTGCTTTCATCATTCAGGGAACCAAAGGCGATGGCAGGCAGCAGAATTGCGATGTAGAGGAAAATGGCAGTGGTGGTGTACTTCAAGAGAGAGCGGTCACTTCCAGTTATACCTGTTGGGATTATACAAAATGTTACTAAAGCTACACCAGTAACAAATCCACAAAACAGGAATGTGAAGGAACTCGTTGTTACCATCGGTGAAGTCTGAGGGGTACAAAGGCAGCCTGCGGCGGACGTCCTCATAAACACCCTTACCGAATCTGAAGAAATCTGTGCACTGCGAAGAAGGTAGAAGTCAGGCCCACTGAAGCTGTGACAATATAATATGACATAATAATAATAATAATAATTATAATTATAATAATATGACATAATATGACATAATATGACATAATATGACATAATGTGACATAATATAATGCTATATATTACAACAGAATGCATAATGTATCAGAAATGTGACTGTGCTTTTGAACTAAACCAGAAACATGCAGTCAGTTACTGTACAACAGTCTGAACTATGCTGGTACACTGTGGCCATGATTTACACATCATTAAAAGTACGGCAGCATAAATGCATAGACTTTGTTCACGCATGCTGCTTTAGGTATCAGTGAGAAACAAAGACACTGGAAAGCTATTTTGAGTAACGTATCTGTCAGTTTGAAGACTTATTAGAAGGGAAAAAACTACCCAGTGGACTTTATGTGACTTTATCATTACAGTAAATATTCTAAATACACCAAAAACGAATCTACCAGGAGTTTGCACTTATGTGTGAAATGTTTATTTGGCTAGAAGAGGCTTTGGCCTTCATGTAAAATGACCCTGGATGTGGTGCAGTTGTTTCAACAGTCACTGATTATTAAAAATAATCTGAGGATACAAGTGTGGTGTCTCAAATCCAAAACACACACTTAAAAAACAAACAACAACAACAACAAGAGAAAAAGTGTATTAAACTAACTGTTGACAGCATTTGCTTCCATGAAGCCAGAGTCCTAAATAGACATTTTGACATTTTGGAAGTAAAACTGGATTTCTTCTCTTCTTCTCTTCTTCTCTTCTTATATTCTTGGTTTTAGAAAAAACCCTTTTTTCTCCTTTAAAAAAACAATGACGTGAAATCACAGACATAAACTTCCATGACCAACTTCTGTCACAGAACACAAAAATGTGTTTTAAAAAAATAATTAATTCACATTTGTGCTTTGAATTTATCTTTGTGACTTTTTATTTAAAAATGATCCAAGTGGAGACATTTCAGAAGGAATTTAGCTGATGTACGATATAAAACGGAGGTGCTGGCATCCATAATGTTTATTTTCATATTATACTATTCCAGGATTGTATGATAGGCTTCAAGATTGGCTCGGCAGCAGCAAGCCTGTACTTAAGTGCTGTTTTGAAAGCAGTCAGAACATCAGGTGTAACCACAACCTGCTGTAAACTTAAGTCTTTTACAACCTATTACATGTTTTTTCACTTAACAGTACTTCGGTGTTTTTCCTTTCTGCACCTCTCCACATCTGAAAACAACCTGACACTCAGTAGAGAAATGTGTTTATAAAAGTGACTAGTTAGCTAGATTTACACATGTGTTTCTCCTGGTTACTTATTTTTACCTGGAGTGGTTTGCCCCTGCGTGGATCTGCGTCCTCCACCTCCTCTGTGAGCGGTTCATCACTGATTACAGAGAGCTGCTGCCGGTGGTTGACAAGCTCCTGTTTGAACTCCTCTTCAGTCTTTGTCTCCAGAAGCTTCTGTCTGAAGGAAATGTCAGAGAACATTGTTGCAAATGTTCTACCCACCTCAGTGGCTGTCTTGGTGCTTTTCTAAAAAACACAACAACAAAGTTGATGTTATGTCCTTCTCTGCATTCTCTGATTCACAGCAAGAAGCCTTCGACAGGATCGAATGGCCGTTCTTATTTGAAGTTTTGAAAAGGTTTGGCATTGGAAACAGATTCAGGTTCAATTGATATACTCCAACCCTCAAGCAGAGATTTTAACCAATGCTCTTTTTTTCCGCACCATTCAGATTATATCGTGGAACTAGACGAGGGTGCCCCTTGTCTCCTCTTTTGTTCACCTTGGCAATTGAGCCTCTTGAAATGGCAATTCAGAATCATAAAAACATCAGGAATTAAAGTAGGAAATGTTGACCACCATATTTCCCTATATGCAGATTAGAGGTGGGAATCACCATACATCCCACGATACGATATTATCACAATACTTAACGCACGATACGATATTATTGCAATTTTTAAAAATATTTTGCGATATTCAGATTCTGTACATAAAGGTAAACTTTATCAATATTCATTTTCTCTAATATCAAAGTCTCACACTCAGTCTTTCTCTCATTTCAGTTTGATTGTTGACAAACTGAACGGTTTGTATTACAGTCTAGTCCAACTTAACTGAATCAACCATCTGGTACAATTATAGCTATTCTGAACTATGCAGTTTATGAAAACTATGCAGCCCCTTCAGCAACTGAAGAATTTGAAAGTAAATTAAAACAAAATAGAATTTTACATTAAATAAAAAAGTTTTAAACTTCATTAAAATAAAACATGTCTTAAATTAAAATAAGTAAACTGTCATGTTTATTGAGTCCAGTCCACAAAAACCTTTTTGTAACAAAATATTGATTTCTGCTGTCCCTGTATCGATACATTATTAGCAAACAAAATATCACCATGCTACACAGTATCAATTTTTTCCCCCACCCCTACTGCAGATGATGTGATCCTGTTCTGCACTAATTTCAACAAATCAATACCATCCATATTAAGTCTCATTAATACATTTACTACATTTTCGGGTTATAAAATAAACTTTGATAAATCCAAAATATTATTTTTGAATTAAAATGAATCCTCCAATCAACACTCCCCTTCTGCTATCTGAACATGGGTTTACTTATCTGGGTGTGAAATTAACTCCTTCAACTGAAAATATTCTGGCATCTCATTATAATTCCTTAACAACGTCAGTTACTGCACTTCTAAACAGATGGATGAAACTATATCTTTAATTGGTCGTATTAATATCTGATACTAAAAATGTCAATTTTGCCAAAATATCTTTACCTTTTTTCAATCAATACCTCTCTCTCCACCAAACTCTTTTTATCCATCCATCCATTCGCTTCCACTTCTCCTTTTCAGGGTTGCGGGGGCGCTGGAGCCTATCCCAGCTGTCATAGGGCGAGAGGCGGGGTACACCCTGGACAGGTCGCCAGTCTGTCGCAGGGCCAACACACAGGGACAGACAACCATTCGCACTCACATTCACACCTAGTGACAATTTGGATTATCCAGTTAACCTATCCCCACAAGCTTGTGTGGAAACTCTTTTTAGATTTGCAAAAACTATTCCGAAACTTTATTTGGAACAACAGAAGACCAAGACTCAGAGTCTCATTACTATACCTTCCTTAGGAAAGACAGGTTTACAACTTCCAAATTTAAAGTGGTACTTCTGCGCTGCTCAAATCAGAGCAGCAATGTTTTATTTTGTTAATGAGCAGACTCCAGTGTGGGTTTCTACGGAGTCTACAGAAATCAAAATTCCCCCAAACTTATATCTTTACTCAGCCGACAGGAAGACACTAAATAAGCAAACTAAGAACCCTTTTTAAAAAACACTATAACGATCTGGTTTGAAACACATAACTACTTGGGAGAAATGTTACAGCTGTGTAGGTTTACTCCGATATTTGGAAATAACTATCATGGCTGTGTGTAAGCAGGCAGGAAGAGAGGACCCAAAATGCAGGACTCAAGGAGGCGGAAGAAACTCAAAATACACAGCTTTATTGCTGGGATGAAGCAGAACAGAACAGTGACTCTTTCTTTGGCTCTCGGAGGAGGCGGACGCACTTTTTCTCCTCTCCCTTATCTTCTCTGCTTATGTCCTTGTCTAGTCTCGTGGTTTTTTTGTATTTTCCCTGGAACATTCTCTCACAGTCTGTTCTCTAAAACCTAAAAGAGGAATTATGGATTGAATCAACTGGTCCCTGAATGCAATTGACACCCCTTTCTCAACGAGAAGTTTGGGCTTGGGTGAGCCTGAGTGCTGAAGATATCTACCTATTTGGAACCATGGTAACAGGGTTCTGGCGGATCGGAGCTGGCTTGGCCCTGACTTATCGAAGAATTAAGAAAGCGGAACCGGCTGTTCAAACCCCACAAGGCTGCCCGCTGGGATTGAAACGATGGGAGAGGCGTGAGTTTCTCAAAATGGGCTCATTGAGTCACCACGGATAAGATCTTGGAGAGGCTACGGCTGCTGTGAATACTCAGAATAAGATCTCTGACTGCAGACTGGATACATCTCGGAAGGGCTAGCCCGGAATAACATCTCTGGGCGCAAAATTGGATGACATCTCGGGGAGGCACACTGCCGTGAGTTCTCAGAAATCGGCTCCTTGAGCACAAGAAATTACAGAAGTTACACATTTCGATGTTTTTTTCCTCGCTACCTAGCCTGACCTGTCTCCCCAATGTGATGTTTGTATTGTATGTACGGTCGGCAAGGTCTGTCATCTCGGTTGTGGGCAAAAGACCTGCAACTGACAAATAAAGGCTATCTCATCTCATCATCTCATCAAAAACACTAACTAAACTGGGAGTATCGAATAACTACACAGGTTGGCAAACAGAACACACAGAGGGAGTGAGGGCAGAAGACGTCAACGACGCGACACCGAGTAGGCGAAGACGCAGACACTAAATACAAGAGGTGAACGGAGCGAAGAGGAAACAGCTGGAGACACGGCTGACGCTGATTACACTGACGAGACAGAGAGAGCACAAAGCTGAACGCACTGACACAGACCTACAAAATAAAACAGGAAGCACACGACAGACAGAGACACAGACGCAGACTCATAAGCAGGCATACCAAATATTCTGGCCTGAATATTAAGTTAATAACAAACACAAAGTTCAAATGGCCTTTTGAGGATGAGTTGAATGACCAGCTTTAAAGTGTGTGTAATTACTAATTAATAAGAATGAAAATGATACAAGAGTAAATTTTATATTTGTTTTATTAGGGGTGTGGCCTCTTTGAGTGACAGGCAAATGTCCACAACTGCAGCTGTCACTTCCCAGATGTTCTAGAGATAACATCAACATATTCGTGTTGATGAACTGGACCTCTCAAATTTGGCCTCCTAAGCTGTTTATTGGGCATAACTGCACGTATCTGTGTGTGTGCTGCACTGATGGACTGAAAGTATGGATGAACTTTAGCAATCAAGCTTGCTGGGAAAAAGCCACGTGTTTAGGAAGTTTTTGAATTTTGAAGCATTATCTACTATATTACCTAAAAACTTCATGTATAGGATCACAAGTCAAATCGAATAAATACCATTTAATAAATTTTACCATGTTACAAATTCTCTTTTCAGTTTCATCTTAGAATTGAGATATAACCCATCCAAATATGGTATATCGTCTCTCTGTGTTAACCCTGCGTCAGACTGCCAACCTATCCAGGGTGGACCCTGCCTCTCTTATGGTAGCTGGGATAGGCTGCAGCTCCACTGCAACTCTGACAGGATAAGATAAGAGGATGGACAGAGGCCAAAACGACAAACTCAAGGCTTCCAAACAGCCAATATGTGACGTAACAGTGGCTACATCAGGCTTTTACATGCAGTCTAAGCAACTGAATATTATGGGCAGTCATCAGCAAACAGTAATCGCTTGCAACAAGTAAGCTATCGACAAATTAAGAAAAAATAAGATGATATTCAGCAGATGAGTGGAGAATCTGACCTTACTGTTCTAGGTGGAGCGAGGATAAGGACGACGTAGCGAGCTTCACAACAGTTGACGCCCCAGTTTTGTGGCCTCTCCAGGCGGGTGATGCAGACATGACGTCTCTGCAGATTCCTCACATTCGAGCTGAATTCAAAGAAATGAAATCAGTTAACCAATAAGAGATGAACTGAACCTCAGACAGCTTTAACTGGAGACGAACTCACAGGATACAAAGCCAGGACTGCTGGTAATGAATGCCAGTAGAAGTTGCCGTCACACCCTGAATGGTTTCTGACAGAAGATGAACTGTGGAAGCAGAATAACCCAATAAACAGCAAAATCAGACTAAATGCTCATTTTCTAGTTGCCTTTAATGTGATCAAGTGATTTAGACTTCTTTGGTAACATGCTCGTTCACCATTGATCTCTTTCCTTCCTGCGTCTGTGAACAGTGAGTTCATGATCTCATCCACATCCCAACTCTCACGGCCTTCGACCACAACGTGAGTTAACATTCGCCTTAGCGCCTCATCCAGAGTGGCAGCTTTTTCATCCAGAAGGATGCTTGCCTGGGCCAGAAAGCCGTCCAGGTCTCTGTGGGCGCGGACTTCCTCCTCAAAGTTTATGGGCTTAACGTACTGGTGGGAAGCAAGAACAAAAGCTATTTAAATCATGGATGCAAATGAATGACATGAGGGTGATGCTGATGCTGTCTCAGTTACATTAAAGAAAATATTTTAATTTGCTTTTGCTGCTGCCGTGTGGTTAAAATAAGAAAAAGTAAGTAATGGTATAAAAAATTCATACAAAAAAGTAAATCTTACTTTTCTTGTTGTGTTTAAAAGCCCAAATCCAGGTGCTTCAGGATCTTCAGCAAAAGAAACACAAAACATTACGTTTATATGCAAAGACTGTCTTAGTGTCACCAAACTGTTGCTCTAATGCAGTCTTTTCTTTCATATTTCTAAAGGTTTCCTTCTTTCACTCCGGATTTTTCAACAATGTTTTTTATTTGAATCAAAGCTGCCACGTGATTGGATAATGGTAGAGGCTGAAATCAAATCCTAGACAAGTAAACAAGACAAGACTAAATAACTCCATGTGCTGTGTTACTGTAGTATCTTTACATTACAATGCAAAATGCTGTGATTTGGCGCTATGTAAATAAAATCGAATTGAACAGAATGAAGGCAAATTTCAAAAAGGCCGACCTGAAGGACTAATCTGGATCTCATTGTCATAAATGTGGTCCTTGTCGGTAGTAGGTGAATCCTCCACATAGTCCTGCTGCCCATCCCTCAGCTCTGTGAACAAAACATAAATGAGTCCCAGAGTGCACACATTACATATAACTGAGGAGTTATATCTCATAAACAGCATAATCCAATAATATCCAATACATACATTTTCACTTTACAATTGTTTGACTTGTAAAGGTCATCATTAGGGATGCACCGATACCGATACTGGTATCGGGTATCGGGGCCGATACTGTAAAATGTGTGTGTACTCATACTCGTAAAAGTTAACCGATACCATGAACCGATACCAACTTATTTCATTAATCAGAGGGTGGCTTGTCATTTCTGTTGTAGTTTTTTAGATTGGCCACTAGGGGGACATCCCGCGCTAAACAGGCACAGGGTTAGGCGAGTGAGACTGGCGGCTCCAGATAAAAAAGAGAAACTGGAGGCTGCTGTAGCTAGGCTAAACAAAATGTCAGCAGTGTGGAACAGCCAACTTTAACTCAGGTTTTGGAAAAGCGAAGAAAAATGTCAAGGGCCAATGCCAGTCGTGTAAAACAGAGGATTCTTCTCAGCATACTCGAGCTGTGATATGAAATTCCCAGCCGCCCACACATCAGGGAGATAATGGTGCCAAAACTTTCTGAAGAGGTAAAGACAAGCAGTGTGTGCGCGATGTCAGTCCTTGGTTTAACGGCACAGTGGACTGATGATCCACGGGCAGATGAGGAGTTCGTCAATGCCAAATACTTTAGTTATTTTGTTTGTTTGTTTACAATATGGACACTCTGCAACAATTTAAGTTTATTTTATTCTCAAACCTAATTTGTATTTATTTGATTCCAAACAGAAGTGTTTATTTATTATTCTGAAAGCTCGAGACAGTGCCAATAGTTCAGTGATATTTTGTTAAATTACAATGTGGAGACTCTGCAATAATTTAACAGAAGTGCTTATTTTTCACTTGAAATTTTTTTTGTGGTCATTTTTATTACGATTTTATTTTTTATCGGCAGAGAATAAAATAAAACCTGTCTTCCAATTAATTGTATTTGTGTGTGTGTGTGTGTGTGTGTGTGTGTGTGTGTGTGTGTGTGTGTGGTAGAAGTATCGGTTTCTGTACTCTGTATCGGCAAGAACTCTGTTTATTAAGATAAATCCCACTAAGATAAAACCTCTTCTTTGCATCAAGGTTAAGATGCTATGCTAGCCACATTAACAATGCCTCCAGTAAGGGAGAATTTATCTCGCCCCCCACCAGTCTACCATCTGTTGACAAGAGGGAGAGAGAGAGAGAGACTGCCAATAATAAAAACAACCCTTAAACCAGGCATGCAGCAATATAACAACAGCAGCCTCTCGTAAATTCCTTCATTGTATAGAAGATAAATATGGCTTCTCGGTTGCTCGTTTTATGGGGGGAGAAAAAATGGCCTCAGAATTAGACGATTAACCCTTCACGGGCAAAGCTTTGAGCTGCGATCATTGACTCCGAGATCATCTGTCTTGTTATTTATTCATTAATTAACACACAGCGAACAGACTGGCTGCGCCCACCAGCATGTGAAATGGGTCATCAGTGAGCAGAGAGAAGAACAGACATCTGCATAAATAATAGTGATACAATAAATTTAGACGCGTACGATCCCTGAGGGAAAATAATCTTTGTTACTGTGCAGATCACTTGAACTTCATAAAAGAGCAAAAGTCTGCTGTAAGAAGCAATACGCACCCATCTCTTGGAACAAGTAGCCATTCTTAGGCCTCTCTGTGGATGGAAGGAACAAATATGAATTATTAAAGATTTATTAATGATTTTCATCACTGTTTGTATTGTCTAAAAGTTAGAATCATATCCATGTTCCTAGAGTATTTAAAAGTAGAATGGGAGGCAGAGCCTTCAGTTTTCAGGCCCCTCTTCTGTGGAACCAGCTTCCAGTTTGGATTCAGGAGACAGACACTATCTCTACTTTTAAGATTAGGCTTAAAACCTTCCTTTTTGCTAAAGCATATAGTTAGGGCTGGACCAGGTGACCCTGAATCCTCCCTTAGTTATGCTGCAATAGATGTAGGCTGCCGGGGGATTCCCATGATGCATTGAGTTTTTCCTTTCCAGTCACCTTTCTCACTCACTATGTATTAACAGACCTCTCTGCATTGAATCATATCTGTTATTAATCTCTGTCTCTCTTCCACAGCATGTCTTTATCCTGTCTTCCTTCTCTCACCCCAACCAATCACAGCAGATGGCCCCGCCCCTCCCTGAGCCTGGTTCTGCTGGAGGTTTCTTCCTGTTAAAAGGGAGTTTTTCCTTCCCACTGTCGCCAAAGTGCTGCTCATAGGGGGTCATATGATTGTTGGGTTTTTCTCTGTATCTATGAAGCGCCTTGAGGCGACTTTGGTTGTGATTTGGCGCTATATAAATAAAATTGAATTGAATCACTATAAGCACAGAATAAACTATTTTGAATCACTAATATTTTTTCAGATAATGACGTTTATGTAAGTTCACAATAACTGCAGTGTTAATATATAGTGTTAGTGTTCATATGTTTCTTTTTTACACATCAAGCACATTTTCAGAAGCTGCTACTGGCTAACATAGATTGTTGTTAATAGGACCTCTAAGGATATCAACTTTGTTCAGTCAAAACCATGTCTGAAACCACAACATCTGCAATAATAATAAATGAAAGGAGACTTTATAATTGTTTTCAGTGACATGTTTGACACAGTTACCATGGTGACTGTGTCAAACTGGACTCAAACATGCTTTTTGGTGGCTTTTCACCAACAATCAGTTTCACTTTCATTTCAGGATGCATCTCAAGATTTCATCTTTTTTTCTCTGCACATGCTTTTGCATTCTGTATACACATTTTACAAATTCCTATTACAAAGCGAGCACACACGTCTAAGCACAATTACTTCCAGATTTTCCAAAATAATGTGATGCTGTTATGGAAATTAAGGAGCTTATGTCGAGTTATGGTAATGCTGCGGAGAGAGAGGAAAACAAGAACCTGGGAATCTGAAAAGAGATCTGTGAAGTCTCGGTTGCAGAACAAATGTAGTGCCAGCTGTGTCTGATGTTTGTGTTGGCGGTCATGTATCTGTGAGACACGGCTGCAGCTGTACAGATGAGTTTTCATTGCCTGAAGCTCTGTTTGGCTCTAGGGGCTTGCGAGCAAGGCTATATCTCAAAGCAGATTAGATAGAACAATCCCAGGCCTCCTCCTCTTCACAGGAGTCCACACAGACTACACAGCAGTGTGTGGATGTGACCTCTGAAACTGCCTCATGACAACACGAATGTCAGGTTTATTGTAAATATGCTAAACTATTCCTTATCAATATTGTGAACAAAAGGAGTAATGGCATCACTTTCTGATTAGTGAGGACATAAATGACATTTGGGGAAGAAAAAATAAGGGAAGAAATGGCTGAATTGTCAGTGACAGAAATGCTCGTCTATTATTACTTCTTGCTTATCATCTGTTATGGCTATCAGCCAAAAAATGACCATTATGCCTTATAAGCAGGATATCACTGCCATCAGGATAGTAGTGTGCTGGTGTTAGCATATGGCTCAAAATAAAATTGTTTAAGTACAATTAAGAGTGCTAATGCATCTTGTTTGGTATCAATCGCTGGTTTATCTGAATTTTTTCAGTATTTTTTTGTGTTTGAATCTAAAATTGTATTTTACAGTTTTTGAAGTCTGACGTGCCAAATCACCTCTGTTGTTGCACATTGTTTGCTATCTGTTATTGGTCTCATGAACCAAATCTGTAAGTCTTAAAGCACAACATATGATTTATTCTTACAGACAGCCACACTGCCATCTGTAGACCTTAAGCAGGCTATGTCCTTGTGAAAAAGGAAACAGGAGAATCCTTGTTGGGTCTCTGGAAACAAGTATGCTGAGCTGCAAATCTGAGAACTCTG
Organism: Neolamprologus multifasciatus; assembly: GCF_963576455.1. Lineage (NCBI taxonomy): Eukaryota > Metazoa > Chordata > Actinopteri > Cichliformes > Cichlidae > Neolamprologus > Neolamprologus multifasciatus. The sequence goes on from NC_140440.1 coordinate 35,910,634, forward strand.
TGCTGAAGGTCAAACTGAAAGCAGGAGGACCACGGTGTTCACATGTAAGGACTTATAATAGCTTGTCTATCAAATAAGAAGGTCAGATAATGATATCCTCCTATGCACCATCCAATAAAATACACTGAATTACTACACCTGCTGCTAAAACAAAATCTTATCGAGGCTTAATTTGACCGTGGTGGGTGCACGCTGCTGTACCATGAACAGTGTGTACACTGTGGTTCACAATGCAGACATGTGCTTTGTTATAATATAAATAACAGGAAGGAGGAACTAGCGCTCATTCCACATCAACACCTCAAAGGATAACCTGATGTTTGTATATCCAGCACAGTGAATGTGCTGCATATACAAAGATTAGAAACCAACAGTTACAGTTACATAATTTATACCAACCTAAGTATCTGACTGAAAGGAGGTTTTGCTCACTTCAAAAGAATTTTATTTGCCATGTGGTGCTAGTCTTAAAAGAGCAAATTGATTCATTACAAGAAGGTTCTGCTGAATTATAGAAAACCTGGAAGCCTTTAGGTAATAATCTAAAGTCAAGCATCAGGAGTTATTGAGGTTGGTAGATTTTCTGACATTGAAATTATCACCAACACCAACCAATAGGGATGGGTATCGTTCTTGTTGAGAACCGGTTCCCACTGTTTCAATTCCTTGGAATTTTTTGCCATTTTTGCAAACGATTCCCTTATCGATTCCAGTCGCCCCGAATGACGTCACCACGTTGCGGAGCGTCATTTACCTGGCAGGAAACACGGCGCCTAAGCGGCTCAAATGCTCAAAAGTTTGGTTTTGCTTTACGAGAACGGATGACAACAGGGCAACTTGCAATACTTGCAAAGTAGATATTTCATTTAAGGGAGGAAACACTACGAATATGCAAAAGCATTTGCTCACAAACACACGATGACCTTAAATGAATGTCGTGTTTTTAATTCCGGACTCGTGAATCTCAACCCAGCAGCAGCGGTAACGTTTGCACGTCCTCTCCCGTTAATGCGGCAGGTAAATAATCAACTAACAGTGCAGATTATGTTAGCGCGATCTGCCTTATTACAAACCTGCCATTACTGTGCATTTAGGTGACCATGATGAGAGAGAGTCTGGCTCAGATGCTGGCAGTTCTCGCTGCAGTCTACCGTAGCGTCTCCTTTCAGGCAGGATAGACGAATGTCACCGAGCAGAGACTCAGTTTGTGGTCAAAGGCTTGAACCCATTTGCCACAGCAGATGATTTTCGGTAAGTGAATGTGTTTAATTGTAGGCAGGGACATTACTGGATATTCTTGTGTAATTGCTACAGAATAATTGATGTTATACTTTGTTATTGCTACAGAAGAATATTTATTTTATTATTTTACATTTACAATGTTTTTCCTGGAGACCCTGTGACACCCCATTGAAGAGCCGTAGGCTGTGGATCTCTTAAGATCTCACTGTTGGGTTTGTAAGGCCATGTTACTCCTAAATTTCTATCTTGTTCAAAGAGAAGATATAAAACAAAGTTCTAAGCTATTAGACCTTAGTGTTCTCCTTTTTAAAAAGAATCGATAAAGAATCGAATCGTTAAACAGAATCGAAAATGGAATCGGAATCGTGAAAATCTTATCAATACCCATCCCTACCAACCACAGAACGAAAACCTTGAGATTTGCAGATCAGAACATTCGACATTTTTCTACCAGATAATCTTCTTAATCCTCGACCTGAGAAAATTCAAGTAAGAATTAACACATTAATGGTGATGATGAAAGTAAGTTCCAGGTCACAGAGAATTGTCCCATTTTAGATATTGGTACCTTTAATGTTAGACATGTTTTGGCTTGTAATAAACACTTACTAATAATAATAATCACTAATAATCAGGTCAGCCAGTGGAATTGTGTTACCATTAACATGAGCCCACACAGTTCAGTAGATTTCTTTTCAAATGTTGTTATATAGTAATAGTCATCTCAGGGCACTTGATGATGTAAAGACTCTGCAAGAAAAATCATTTTGTAAAGAAAAGCCAAATTTCAGTAAGAAAAAATATAACTTGGATAATTTTCTTGAACTGTTCCTGGAGTTATGGTCTGTTATTAAAGCCCTGCGTGGCAGACGAGTGCATCATTTATTGCCATACTGTAAATATTGACCCATATGCTTTGCTTTTCACTTTCTGGGCAATGAAAGCATCTTTCTCCTATTCTGTAGTTTTACTGTTAACAACAAGAAGACATTAAAAATGTAACCACAAAAGAATCAGGAAAGACTCACACATACACTCTAAAAAGGCTTCCTCCACATGTTTGACACATTTCACTTCCTCACTCCTGTAAAACTTACCAGAGGGCACAAAAGTAAGGACCTTTTTGTCGTCCATGTTTCTCCAGGGATTTTTTAAATTTTAGGTCATTTGTTTTCCAAAGCTCAACCCATAATCTTTTATCTTTGCTCTGCTCGTCAGCATTTACTAATCATCCTCCACGTCTTTTATACACACGCCCATGCATACATACTGAGGTAAAGTTACCTCCCTGCACCTCCTCTGGGAGCACACGAGTTTGGGAGAGGGAGGGCAGAAAGGGAAAGCACGAGGGTGAGGGAGGTGCTTGTTTCTGCTGGGTCCTTGTGCCTATGAAATGATTTATATTCCAAGTAAATTTTAAAAAGGCAATTTTAGTGTTTTGGTATGTTATTTTCATAGGTAACTCTTTCAGCATCGTGTGTAAGCTTTAAAAGGTTAAATCATTCAAACCAATAAACAATTCAAAAGTCATCAAATATCATGTCTCTTTTTGTAAATGTCATATAAATACAAAAAACAATGGGAATATTTAGATTGTACACAAGGAAAAAGTGAACAATTGTTCATTATAACAGGATGAAACATTTAAAGTAAAATATAAATATCGCATTTGCAGCTGAGGTAATGAAATACATGTCCTGTACATCTGTTATTGAATGCCATGTTTACCAACTGGACACTGTTTTATTCCTCGCTGGTATACCGTATTTCTTTCCACAACACCTGCTCAAATTACTCCTTATAATCTGATGCACATCCAAGAACATCAAGACACTAAAAAAATCACCCGTGTTAAAACTATTGATCCATAACATTAAAAATATGCTCACGATTCTTTAGTTACACTATAAGAATCACTTTAATTATTTTAATGTAGATTCTGAAGGGAAAGTTTAATTGTTTACCCTTTATTCTGGATCTACATCTATTTTAATTATCTATATGCACAAACTGCTGGGAAACCCTCTTAACTGTGTGGGATTATAATATTATTTTATGCCATGTTAGACCCCTAATTAAAGATTGTGAATTATTATGTACAACTGCTACAAACAGAGCTGGCAAAAGCTGTGAAAAAGTTTTAAGGTTTAAGTAACCATATTATAAACTTACGATATAAAATAACAGTACAGTATATTATATATTATTACAGTATAAAATTACTCCACTTATGATGTTTATTCTCACAGAGAGATGTGACAGTTATTTATTTGCATGCTGGTTATGAAATAAAGAAACTCGATGGCAAGTTTAGAAATAAAATCGAATGATGCAAACGTAGCGTCTTGACACCAAAAGATATAATTCTGTAATTAACTTAATATTTGAAAATATAAAATAGAATAGAATACCTTTGTCTGACATTGTACAGATGCAGAATTTGGAATAATAAGAGTGAATATTGCACTGATAGTATGTATTTGCAATGAACATTTCCAAAATCATGAATAACTTTTATATTGAGATGTATATTCTGTAATGAGCTGTATATAAGATTAGATGTTTTCTGAGAATATCTAATATCTATCACTTGTTTGCTGTGTTCTTGGTTGAATTTGGCTTCAGAATGTTCAGTTTAAGAAGAAGTGATTCCCTCATTGGCCTTGAGATGGCAGCAGAGTCTGGTGTTAAAGCAGCATGGCAGCAACAAGGCGGGGAGTGTGTAGGAGATTTCATAACAAACTGAGTTTTGCATGTTGTAAAGGACTGAGACTCTCAGAAGTGGCTAAAAGAGGCGACTCCTCATTCATTCTCAAGTGTTAATGTCTAACCTGACCACTAAAGTCATACTGTTGTTTTTTACAAGCTATTTTGCAACTACTTACAAACTACCTTTAATTAATTTGAATTTCTGTGGAAATAAATGATTATTGTTTGCTTGTTGTTTTATTAAGCTCAAAGGCCTGAAACCTTGATCATAAGTAGATGTTTAATCTTTTGTTGTGTTCTGTTTGAACTTTGAACTGTGCTGCATGAATCTGCCTCTGTAGTGTGAGTATGAAACAAGGCTTCGAAATAAAATTGCCTCGTCTTTAACAATCGGTTGTCAATTATCTATATCAGTTATGCACTGAATAAAACGTTTCATGCATGCCATATTTGCAAAATAAAATATGCAAAATAAAGTGATATTATTGAGATTTTATAAATTCAAATAAGCGTCACATCAGAACACAGAGAAAAAAATCCTTATTTCCAGTTCATGAGGTCTACTCAGAAGACTCTTTGCATCTTACCTAAATAACTGATCCTCAACACTTTACACTTCTGCTCAAGGAAGAAAGATCTGCACAGTGGACCTTTCATCACCACATTAACAGTCACTAACAAAGCGCCCAGGACAGCAATGAAATACTGCATTAATAAACTAATGTTCTGTGGTCAAGGGGTTCATCGCAAGTAAACGAGTTTGGCTTAGTGTGAACCATTAATCAAACCCCACAAGCACCCTGAGGGAAATAACTGTGGGGAAACACAAATACAAACACAGAAGCATTGTTCAATGAAACACAGAAATAAGCACAATGCTTCATCATGATAAATATTTGAACAGCATATGCAGAAATGCCTGTTGTGAACAGCAGTTTCATAATTCAGTACTGGATGACCTATATGAGAGTTGACAATATTTTACTGACTTAAAGCTATAAATGTATAACCAGTGTTGGGAAGGTTACTTTTAATGTATTCCATTACAGATTACAGATTACATGCCCCAAAATGTATTCTGTAACGTATTCTGTTACGTTACTCAATGACAGTAACGTATTCTGAATACTTTGGATTACTTAATATATTATCATGCTGTTTACAACTACATGAATGTACTATTGCTGTGATTTATTACTGTTACTGAAGGTCCGCGGCTCCGAACCGTAGTAAAGGGACCTCTGGCTAATACGGTGGGTTCTGTGTCGGCTCGTAGCTGAAAACTAGCTTTACTTTGTTGTCTGGGTCAACTTTGCTAGCAGAGACAGAGAGAGGCGTTGAAAGGCTGCTCCAACAGAACTTATTGTTTCAGAGGAAAACACGAACACGGTGTACAGTCGAGTCTTAATAGCTTACTTACAGCTGGGCTCGTCAGGCTCTCTTCTTGGCTGCAGTGGTTATTATTATATTTACATGCTTCCAGCTCCCGTTTCTGCTCGATGACAGCTCGTACTTTTCCTTTTTCTCCCTCCCTCGCTCACAGACACATAACGTGTATGGCAGTCCATTCTCCCTGCAGCACGGACTACACTGCCCATGATGCTACATTCTTTAGAGCTATACCTGTAGCATTCTGCCTATTAGCTTAGCACAACAACAACAACAGGCGCTCTCTCACCCAGGAAACACGCAGAGAGAGCGGCACCCTGTAACCATGGTAACCGTAACGCTGCCTGGAACAACAGAACGTAGCTGTCAAACAAAACCCAAACAGTCCTGACCCGCCACAATATGAAACAGGGAAGTACCGCCGTGTAATCCATTTATTTCAACAAAGTAACTGTATTCTAAATACCACCTTTTTAAACGGTAACTGTAACGGAATACAGTTACTCATATTTTGTATTTTAAATACGTAACGGCGGTACATGTGTTCCGTTACTCCCCAACACTGCATGTGGACACACATGTGGAGTGTTTATGCATATTGAACTGTCTTGGAAAACTTCCTTCGTGCTGATTCTGTAACTCCACATGTATGAACTATTTGCAGTGTCTTGTTGTATTGTTCCTGTTGACCTTTAATCAATACTTATGGTTTTAAAGATAAAATGTGTTATTATCACATGCTTATTGTCACCATTGACATAACAAAGTCATACAAACATTCACATATTTACAATAATGAGAGTCTGGAACCAAAAAGCCGTCATCAAACAGGCAAAATGAATAAGTGGTGTTTCATCACATACTTGTCTGATTTCATTTTCTGCTAAATGTTAGGTAGAAATAATATTTCTAAATAAGTGGATTCTGTTTAAAATGTTGGGTATGCTAATTTCAAGATTTCTCACTGATCAGATTATAATGACAGCCAGAATATCTGCTAAGGTTAAATTATTATGCGTGAAAATAAAAAGGTTTACCAAGTATGTCCTATCATCTGGTGCTCCAGAAGCAAAGAGTAGTAGTGCTAAACACACATAAAACTCTGATCCACATACAGTCTGATGATCATTACCTTCTGCAAACTGATTCACGATGACTCCTGACATCTCCCGTTCTTCCTTTTTGCTCTTCGTTTAGTTCTTGTGATGCAGGAAAAGGTCGTGATGTTGCAAAGAAAACTTAAGGAGAGCTGGAAGATGTTGCTGTTTTTTTAAGAGCTGCAGCTTGAATGGTCTTGCAAGCAGCTCCACAGGTAGAAGAGAGTTGGGTCACTACAAATAGCCCCTTAATGCCCTCTCTGCCAATCAGAGACGAGTTGGTTCTAAGTGCATAAAATAATGTGGAAAGTGGAATATTTAACGAAACTACTTTTAATGCAAACTGGGACTCTTTGCCATCTTAACATGACTGCTTTGTAAAAGTTTTACTGCTGTGTTAAACAGTGACTTCAAACTATTTTTCCCCAGTAAAGTGTTTATATGTATGATTCACTACAACATCACAGGCAGTCAAACCAAGGATTTCTAATTCTGCGTTCATTAGCACTATTTAAAGCTATATTTGCTATTATTGTAGATATCGGCATGTGTACGTTCATGCTTTTCTATTCCTAATTTTTGTAATCCAAGAAAAAAGTTATTGAATATGTTAAGTATACGTATAAATTCATTTTGTGTCAAATGCTACTCACTGTTGTGAATAATGAAAGCAGTTACTCGGGAAATAGTTTCCGTAGCCCATATTATCCAAATTCAGAGTAGTGTACGTCTAGTCCAGGTTTTCAGCAGTTCTCCGTGGCCACACTTTGGGAGCTGTTTAAGCCGTGGAGACGGACGAGGCACAATAATCCAAAGTTGCAAACAAAAGGACCAAATGAGCAAATCTCCTTGACTTCACCTCTTACAAGCTCGTCTCCTAAACCAATGGAGCTAAATTTAGTGCAATCATCTACCATCATGTGTAATTTGTAACTTATTGTGTGAGCTGCTTCAAACAAACCTCAGATCCATCAAACAGAGTACTCACTAAATGTTTTCCACATTATTATCACCACTTTCAGTCCGGGGGACAAAGGTTTAAGCGCATGAAGAGGACACTTAAAAAAATCTCTTCCAAAGTTGCTTGAACTTACTAACTCTGTTCAAATTGCTTCAGGAAAGCATTTTCACAGCAAGTTATCCAATTACTCGCCTGCTGTTCATGGCTGAGTCTACATTACAAATTATCCAGAATGATTTGATTGCAGCAGAATAGAGCTATTTATATCAGAACTGCCTGAATAAAAAAACAACAAAGTTCAAAGAAGTCTAAAGTGCATGTCTGCCAACATGCATACATACATACATGTAAAACTATAAAACGAAAAAAATAACCTTTTCTTATGTAGAAATATTTTAGAAATACAATTGTAGTAGCAATAAAGCCAGTTATCAGTCTTATTTGTGTTTATATTTTGGTGAATATTTTGTGTGGATAATCCTGCTGGTTGGTTGATAAAACAATGCGCTTTCATGGCTCTCAGATCAATCGTCAATTAACATCAGTGACAAAGCTAAAACTTGGATCTAGCATAAATTAGTCTGTTATTTTGGAAACCACAAAGAGTGCATGCACTATGAACATCAGTTAGCAGTGCTTTAAAATGCAAAGCGAAAGCTCACATAGCTACCCGAAATCTGTTTTCATTGTTGCTTGGTTCATGCCTGAAATGTGATAAGGAAGAGTATGAAGAGGTCATGAGGGCTTTGGAGTTAATGAGCAAACAATTAAGTAATTAGTGACCTTGTTTTGTGTTGACCCTGGCAGAAGTGTTAGCTATCTATAATAACCGTGGTGAGAAGTGAAGTGCAAGCTTTACAAAAAGGGGAGACATGATCATACAGATAGGTAACATGTTTTTCTGCTTCAATGCCTCAACAGACCTTTGGCATTGAGGCAGCGCTAATAAGGTGACAGGGACACGTGAAGAAGTTCTGCCAGCTTTGCAACGTAAGAGTGTTTTTGCACATAACACACAGAAGAAAATATATAATTTCCCTGTCAGCTTTTCAATAACACCTTTGCATCGAGGTCTCGGTTAATAAGTCTCTGTCAGAAAAGCACAACTCGCATAATTGTGTGAAAGCATACATATTTAAACAGACTGCAGCTTAAAAGTATTTCCATTATCACGTAACTTTGTTTTGTCATAATCCTTTGCTGTGTCTGTTTCCTTCTATTTTCAGTATGACAAATGTTAAACTGTGTGTTAGGAAAGCTCAATAAATGGCATTTGCATTTGCCATTTCCAAATGGCATTCCTCGCTGGTCTGTGTGAAACTTGACTTTTCTATATAAGTGTGTTTGAGCACCTGTGTAGACTCTCAGGCTGTTTCTCCGGGGGTTGCCATGACTGCAGAGCCTTAATTATTGCAGATTGCTTTAAGATGCTCTGAAATATCAGAGCTACAAAGAGGCAGCTGTGTGAGAATGTCACTCTTAGATAGTATATACAACAGGCTTCATTTCATTGACTCCAGCACTGATGAGACTGTGATCTTAACATTAAGAGTGATGGAGTCTTTGTGTTTCAGTCTGGAGAAGCGGGAGTTGTACTACTCCTTAAACCCATTAGAGGGCAGTATAAACCCAGCTGAGTCTCTCAAAAATGAAAAACCACTGATAATATTTTATTGTTTTTCAGTTTTGATATAAGGAATTAATTAATGTTATACAGAAAATAACAGTGATTCCTGTGAAGTTTACAAAGCATAATCTTTTTAGTGTTGTTGATCACGTCAGCTCCAGGACGGATTGCTTCTGTGTTTTGATTGTTAATTGCATCTTTCCTTGTGGTACCCACACTTACACTGTAGTTGTGCTATGGTGAGTACTCATTATAGAGTATCTTTAAAAGAGAGATTAAAAAAACAAATCACAATTAGAATGATTGCAGAGATTACTGGCTCAACTATCAAGTAGATTCATAAAAAAATTACTATTTTGATAACTGATAACAGTTTTTTATATTAACAAGGCTCTTGGAGATTGAAATTTTGGATTTTGTGTGTAGAAAAGGCTCGTTGTAACATTCACAGGGAAAGATGGAGAATGCACGCTTGGGTTTTATAAAGGCTGACTAGATCAGGCAATGAAGTACCAATGGACAGGTGCTGACTTGGCTTACATCTGGAGCTAAAGATGTTGAAAGGTTTCCCAGCAATATGTGTAAATCTGCAGAAAAAGAAGAGGCAGACAACATGCCAGCCTCTAGCCCGTATCGTTGCCCATGCAGAGACTTTTCTTCAGGCCAAATAGCTGCTCGCTTTAATCTGACTGGCTTCACAACAATGATAGTGACTGAGTGAGGGCATGGCTGGTATCAGACGTGGATGTGAACTGACATCCTCGTACACTCAGCCCACCACACTGTTGCCTTCAGAATGTCTCATTTAGCAGCAGAGCAGAAATACAGATAGAAATGCTCAGAGAGATTACTGTCAGTGGTTCAGCGGCGAGACTTAGAATCAGCCAAAATGTGTTTTTTGGCCTAATTTGAATGTGTGTCTATCTGCAACTTTTACTAACCAATAATATGCACAATGATGATGTAATGACACCTTTATGTTTGCTCTGGAAAATCATTTATCTCATTTCAAACCTTTTTTCTGGAAGTTCTTGCTTTGCCATTCAAGAGTCATTTGTTGGAAATGTAGTGAGGTTTTTTTTTTTTTACCTCTGTGTCATCCAATTAATTGCACTGGAGGTTATGCTTCTGTTGCTCCTGCTCCTTTCAAACCAAAAACACACTTTCCTCCAATTAAACCCCACGGGAATAGAAATAACCATGGGTGAAGAGTTTCATTTAATTATTGCACTTCAACTTGACTTGTGCTATCTATTTATAGTGCCTTTCTGAATGTACCTATTACATTTACATGAAGAGCTGCACTGAAACTGGAACAGGAACCTTTTGCAAACGTGTGTTGACGGTGTTTTCAAAAGAAAAACAACATCATGTTTTTAATCAGTCGTTCGCTTTTAACAAACACGATTTCCCATAAGCCCTAGACATTTGCCATCTAAAGATCACAACTACACATGAGAGGCAAGTCAGGAAAGGAAAGGTTCACTGCTGGTTCAACCATTTCTAAAAGCACAGTAGCACAGAGAGGACAGGGAGGAGCAAATATGTTTGAGGGTTGCTGGACCCCAGAGATTAAAACCAAGAGGCTAAAAGTTGGAGAATTTTGCTGAGGTGGGGGTGGATGAAACTAAGATCAAATGAAGCAGTGTACATTTGTCTTTCACATGGGCCATTGATTGATTTATTTTTTTCATAAAAAAGTAATCATTGTTAAAATCAAACATTTCCATTTTTAGCTCATCTGGACAAAGATTCGACTTAAAACGCTTTTTTTAAAGTGTTTTAAATATGTTAATTTCATTTTATGATGATTTTGAAGTAAAAAGAAGTAAATGAAAAGATCTGTTTCTGTTATTTAGCTGAGACTCACTAATAAAACCAAGAGGTTAAGAGAAATTTAACCAGCTTCACCTGAAATACTGAGACAATTGCCTCAGGAGAAGGAGCATTTGTTCAGAAAATGGCCTCCACAGGGAGAATTTTAAGTATGTAGGAATAGTGAGCTCCCATGAGAACTCAGTTGGACCCATAGGATTAAAGGCCATTGAAGGATTGGTGAATAGTGGGCAGTCATTACTGTCCAGCTGCTCTCCCTCTGATGCTGTTCTGCTCCAGGACCTGAATGCAGCTAATACAGTGCAGCTGCTGGTAACTGTAACACGTTAAAACATAGTGGACCTTTAAGTGTAAACGCTTACATGCATCTATAACCCCATAAGATATATCCATACATCTAAATCTACACTGAATTCCCGTCTATCAGAAAACATGGTAGAAATCAAAGCAAAAATTACATTTGACTTCTTTGTAGTTGTCCATGCATTCTCACATGGACACATTTAATGACACAAAAAGCAGATGTCTGCAGACGTACACCTACAGGCTTTACACACACAGCCATGAATAAGCAGGCTTGCATTGAAGCACAGATGCGAGTGGATGAAAGTGAATATGCACATGGAGGAGCTGTGCAACACTGTTTTTTAACCTGTGAAGACGTTTTTCACATTTTACATTATAATTCAGTTAGTTTTGGTTTCATGTCACAATTATATAAGATCCCTGCCCACGCCTTATCATCACAAATGATGCTCAGGGCTCCTTTTACTTGATACTGATTGGTCTGTAGACGAAAGCTGAATTAGCCATTGTGTTGTTCTTCGCCTCGTCATCTGTTGGCATTTGACTACATGCTACTTTGTGTACTGTTTGTATGATGCAGCATAACAAACGTATCCGTAGTTACGTGTCCATGGTCTGGAGAGATTTACGACCTATAATTTTGGTGTGGAACGTGAATGCTTGCTGTCAAACAGTTCATGCTGCAGCTACTTTTTAAAAAAGAAACATCAATCAAAAATAATAGATAAACTCTTTTTTTTACTTTATAAGTTTTACTTATTTTTTATAAAGACACAGTCCCTCATAAAATCATCTCAATCACAATAACTAAATCTTTATGAATAGAATGACATCTGGCAGATGCTCCAGCACAAACATAACCCTGAATTGGACTGGTGGAAGAAAATCTGAGTATTTTTCATATCATGGTAATAAAATATAAACGTGTCTGTTCACTGTCATACAGTCTGGCTGGCAAATGTCACAGTCCTCTATAATAATAACCTGCATTAGATTTTCTTGTTGTGACTCTTGCAGTGATGCTTTTCAGACGTAATATTGTAAAACTGTAATACTGAGTCCGAATACTGAGTCTGACTCATTAAAACTCTGAACACAATATTCAGGGGCATGGGGGGCGCAGTGAGGAGATTCTGGGGTTGTACTTGCTGGAGGCTTTTTTGTCTGGTGTTTTTACATTTGCTGTTTCCTTCAGGTGCTCTAGTTTTTTCAAACAGATGAAAGACACGCGTGTTGGTTAGAAATTAGCAGTAGGTGTGGATATACAGCTACATTTATACCTCTGTGAAAGAACAGTGAGTATATTTTGTGAGTGTTGTGATTTTGTTACATTTATCTGTGGAAGTAAAATTACAGAAACTAACAAGTCATTATACCTTTGAAAGGCTAAATGGAAACAATTGTCATGATAATGTTGTGAGCTATTAATATATTTTTCTTCTGTGTTTACAGCAGCTAGTTGCAGGTAGCAGTCTCACTTTAGCTTGGAAACAGAAGACAAACACCAGAAAATAACACGGTAACCTCATGGAGTTTGAAAATACTACAAGTGAAACTTTGTGTTGAATTGATGCAGGTAAAATGATCCACTGGTAAATGGCGAGAAGTTTTAACACCCTGGGGCAGAATTTGATTGCTGTTATTGATTGCTGTTCGATTCAGAGCCACCACTGGGTGGAAACTGCAGTGTACGGAGGGGCAAGGGCAAAAGGGGTGAATGAATCTAAGTGATAGTCCCAAACACATGAAAGTTACAGAAAAATACAGATATATTAGAAAGGAATGAGGTTAGATGTAGAGGGAAAAACATCATATTTCTTCTTTTGTTTTGTGCTTCAGGATCATTTTACCTGCCCAATTTATATGGCAGATTTTTGATCTAGCGAAGCTAACCTGAATACCACAAATTGGGTTACTGACCCAAATGCTAAATCATATTTAATCTGAAAATAAATCTTCAAACCAGGATAGTGAACAAAATATATTGTCTTCACAGGCAGTGAGAGCAGTGCTGGGAAGGTTACTTTTAAAATGTATTCCATTACAGATTACAGATTACATGCCCCAAAATTTATTCTGTAACGTATTCCGTTACGTTACTCAATGAGAGTAACGTATTCTGAATACTTTGGATTACTTAATATATTATCATGCTGTTTACAACTACATGAATGTACTATTGCTGTGATTTATTACTGTTACTGAAGGTCCGCGGCTCCGAACCGTAGTAAAGGGACCTCTGGCTAATACGGTGGGTTCTGTGTCGGCTCGTAGCTGAAAACTAGCTTTACTTTGTTGTCTGGGTCAACTTTGCTAGCAGAGACAGAGAGAGGCGTTGAAAGGCTGCTCCAACAGAACTTATTGTTTCAGAGGAAAACACGAACACGGTGTACAGTCGAGTCTTAATAGCTTACTTACAGCTGGGCTCGTCAGGCTCTCTTCTTGGCTGCAGTGGTTATTATTATATTTGACATATTTGACAAATTGCATTATGGGTCATCAGGGATAAGAGATGATTCTAAACTAGGTTTGTTTTTTCCACGACGCTGCACAGTGAAAATGAAAATGCATCACTCATGGGGTAATGAGTCTGGTATAAATCAGCTGAGCAGTTCTGATATAATCACAGCAATCTGTTTATCATCCACATTAACTTTAAATTGAGCATTGTTCCTCACTGCCATGCATTATGTTGGAGGTCACTCCACTGACTTCATTATACATTCCTACGGTGTAACTGCACGATGATGCAAACAAGTGTTGTATTCTTCATTTAGTTCTGATAAAGAGCTTTGTAGGCTCCACATTTTTTACCATAAGTGGGGGCTCTCATCTGCAGTCATAACTCTGAGTCTTGTACAAATTGGATTTACCTAATTATTTTTTTCTCTTTGTTAACTTTCCAGCCTATCGTTCTTTTATCTCTGCTTTAAGTGAAAACTGCTATGTTTATTTTTAATTATTTAAAGTAACACGGACATAGAAGACATAGAAAAGGACAAAAGAGCTGTAGAAAAAAACAAACATGACATTGTGCAGCAGTTCTACTATGTGTGACTGTTTTTTAAATTGTATTTAATCAGAGAGTAAAATTCTTCAGATTAGGAATCTCTGTTGAAATGGTGTTCTGGGTCAATATTGATGAATAGGTTTTGTTAACCATAATGTTAGTCTTTAATATCTTTGGGAATTTTGATGTTATTAATTAGAAAAAAGTAGCGCATTAGGGATAACTAAACTTGTAACTTTGTATCATTTTAAGAGTAATAATCATTTATTATTCAAAACAACACAAAGAAAGTTTAATAGTCAAATAAGTAGTTAGTCTCATTTTTGTGTGTTGACAATTTTCCCAAAGATTTGTTTAATACGATATGTGTTGCCATTAAGATGTTTTCAAATTATCAGACAAAAAAGGGATATTTTGGAGCCAAAATGGCCAATAGACTGGAATTTTAATATTATATACAACTATTACTTTTCTACTTCTTGAATCATTTTCCTCAATCATCTGTCTCACCCAAAGATAGAACGAGACTAAGGCTACGTTCACACTGCAGGCGAAAGCGCATCAAATCTGATTTTTTGACCCTCTGCGACCATCTATCCGATCATGGTGTGACAGTGTGAACGGCACAAATCCGATATTTTCAAACCCGATCTGGGTCACTTTCATATGTGGTTCTGAATCTGATACATATCTGATGTTTTAGAAAGCGACTGCTGTGTGATGGTCATGTCGCATTAAATCCGTCTTTTACGTCACTGACACAAGACAGACGCCAATTATCAGCGCCAGAGAAGACATCGCGAACGCTTCCTGGACATCCGGTGAAACTGCTGGGAAGACAATGTTGGAGAAACGTGAACATTTTCTTTGTACTGTATAATCTGCAGATTCTGACAGAAATCTGCAACTATCCTTTGAATAAGGATAGTTGCAATAAGGATCATTATTAGGTTATTTACATTATTATGTAAATAACAAAATAACTTAAAGCAAAACTGGGAAACGTAAAGTCCGAAGTCTTTATATTAAGGTCCATCAGTCAAACATACTGTTGGTCTGGGTCTAAACAGAGCGCGTTGTGTGTGACGTCTTCTTTTGCGCATGCGGCCGCTTTGAGCGTTCACACTAGAGCGCGTTTGCTGTCACATTTTATTTGTAGTGTGAACGAGCAGACAAAAAAATCGGATTTGATCAAAAAATTAAATTGAGCATCAAGACCTGCAGAGTGAACGTAGACTAAGGGAGCCGGAGGTCCAACCACCAAGCTTCTGATTAGCAGAACTATCCAGTCATAGTGTAACAAATCCCCAAAATAATAAGTAGACCATATGTGAGGCATATACAGTTTAATAAAAGCTACCATACTACCTACGTGTGTGTGTGTGTGTGTGTGTGTGTGTGTGTGTGTGTGTGTACCCAGTCTTGATTGCAATGTTTGCAAAGGTAATTTAGTCCATTGCTATTTTTAGCCTCGCTAACAAAACGAGTAGCTAGTCAGGGGATGACTGTGAACTTTGACTCTGTCTTGGACTTACTACCACATATAACTGCAAAAATAATATTTACATTTCCAACACCTACAATTTGAATTTGTTAGATGGTGCATGACACTTGATAATCATCAGCTTGAGCTAATGATCATCAAGCTCCATTTTTGTCTGCAAGCAGAGTTACACCATAGCAAGTTCAGTCGAATCACCTTCATTTCAACTTTACAATGAACTCAATTTATAGTTATTTATATATTTGAAGTTGCCTTATTTTTGAAGAGGTTTGGCAACAGGCACAATGAATATTTCTAATCTTGCTAATTTCTTTCTTTTTTACATAAATAGCTGGATTAGGCCCACAGCAGTTTATTGGTTGATATTTTGCTTAACCAATATCTATCAGCATTTATATGTCTGAAACAAAATTGACTCATTTATATCAGAACATCATGAAATATTGGCATTGCTTTCTGTCTTAAACATTAGTTTGTCTCTAATTTAGTTGTAAATGATCTTTACTTCCATTCAAAGATTATTAGTAAGAAGCACACTGAACTTTATCATGGCAGTGTTTGGAAATGTTTCATTTTGCACACAATTATGAGCAAACACGCATTCGTTTAGCCGGCTGTATGCAGTAAATCAACAAAACGTGTTGGCATTTGTTATATTCCATAAATGTATGCAAATTTAATTCATTTTGCAATTTTTACAACAAGATAATTCAGCATTTTATGTCACAGCTTATTTACTGAATACCGATAATTTTCTGTTTAAACCAAATGCAAAATGTAAATACTGGTAAAGGACGAATGTTTATAGTGACTGTCTGCAGAAATCAGCAAATCAGCCAGATTTTACTTTTACTGCTGAGCATTACAGCAGTTCCAGTTTTCAAAGCTATACAGGATTCTCAGAAAAAAAGGATCACTCATGAGTCATTTCACGGCAATTCGTGTGTGTGTGTGTGTGTGTGTGTTTACTCTGTTGAGCCTCTTATGAATAAGGGCTTTCCTTTAAAAAAATATGTTTTGCAACATGTTCAGCTATGATGGTTTAAATTAGTGAATTTTGTATTTTCTTATTTAGTCTTTGGCAGTAACATGTAGCACTAGTTGTATCTACTGTTGGTAATAGCTAGTAAGTGCAGCAAAAATCAATACAGTTTTCAGATAATTCACTTATTTAAGTATGTATAATTAATATATTGAATGCCTTTTAAATTAGTTTCAAATAGCCGTTAAGGAATTCGAAGCAAGATATAAGTGCATCTCCAATATGAAGCAATTTATCGGCTTAAGGGCTGAATTATGATGTAAATCCTGTTATATTCTTACTTCAAATAATCACTCGATAGCACCTCATAGGTTTTATGACTATAGTTTAGCTGTCAGTGGTTCTCAAACTCTGGTGAGTGTAAAAAATATGGAGTGAAATTGTAACCTAATAGTGTTAACTTCCACAGCACTAAACTTTGCTAATTTAATTAGAAAAGGTTGAATAATAGCAAAATGTATTCATAATGATCGGAGAACTTTTATTTGCTGCTCCTCTGGTTGGCATGTTCTCAGAACAGGAAATACTGAATCATTCATTACTGTCAAATCTCTAACAGGCTCCCTACTGGTGTTGGTGACACCTCAATAAGTAAAACCATTCCCTTTGTTCTCTGGCACAAAAATTCAGAGCTCTGTCTAGAAATGGTCACTTACACAATGAGAAACAAAGGGCCATTGCACTCACAAACACAAAGCACAGCAGCTACAGGTAAAGAGTCTCAACTTCTCTGGTTATTTCCTTTCAAGTCCCAGAAGTCACCTTCGCTGATAAAGACCAAGGACTTTTATTTTCTATCAACAGCTTCTGAGGTTTTAGCGATAAAGAGTGAAATGTTGCTGGGGAGTTTGAGAAAGGGACAGTTTCAATGGAAAAGATGATGATGTCAAGGTTTTTCTTATGTTCTCTTATTCGCCACATCTCTTCTTGATAGTTGTGCTAGACATTTTTGGAATCAGTGCATTAGTCCAGGATGTCTGAGTGAAATGCAGCTCTGCTGTCTCGTGGTTGCTCGACAGTACTGCTCAGGTATAATGGTCCTCTTTCACTCAGTTGCAGAGACAGCAGCTTTCTGAACACTTTATCCACATACAAAGTTTTCTCCAGTCGTTTTTCAGAACCATATTTAAACAAGAGCCTCTGTTTATAATACAAATCTTCACAGTACATACTTCATGTCTAAATATCATACACATTTGTTATATTATAACTGAATAGAGATACACAGAGATAGCTGAAAACTTAGCTAGTCCACAGAAGCAGCACCTTGACTTCATTTCAGCTTGATCGCAATAATATACAAATGCACAGACACACCTGTCTGTCAAAGGCTCCCACACTCAGAATGAGGACTCTGACAGGTGGAACTATTTAGACAGAAAAATAGAAGAACAGAATCGCTGTACAAATTTAGAGGGAGGAATAACACGGTCCACTTCCTCTGAACTGCACAGGTCCTCCCATTTGCTTGGTACTAGGAGAATCCTTGGCATGCCCCCCTGTGCTCTTTAGCATTCATTGATAAGGATTTGAAGGAGTAGCAACAGCAGGCTGAAGGCAGCTTGAAGCATTAGACTGTGAGGTGAGGCAGCGTTTAGGAGGCTGTTAGATGACATGGTGGAGTGGCCCACCAGTAATTCATTTCCCAAGACCTGGAAGGAGACAGGAAAGTTAGTCTTTTCATCTTTCCGTGACTTCTGATCTCTTTAATTGTTGTAAACGCTTTGAGTTTCATGTGTCTGCTCATATAAAAGCAGATTAGTGATTAGGTGCCAAACACAGATATGAATTAATAATTGTGTCATCTCTTGTCAAATACACATTTATCTCTTCATTTTCAGTAAAATTAAAATACTTGTTCAGGATACATCCTGGACCTGGAATGTGGTTCATACCTGATGTGTTCATTTGATTTCCCCACCTCCTGGTCTAGTCTGTATAGGAACCTGCTATTCAGCAGCTTCTGTACTATATCTCTACCTAAAGTATATATAAACTATTCAGTAACCAGTTTGCCTTAAATCTATCGTGTTCCACTCCCATTGAATCTTTACATATTTATTTTCTTATTTCACAACAAGACACTCAAAGTAAAGTTTTTAGGTAACATCATTGTATACAAAAGCTATGCAGTGAAGCAATGGAGCCCAAATTTGCACTTCCCAATGCAAATACAGGCAGACACTTGGGTGAAAAACCCCATCAGCTGGGACTCTCCTACAGACTGTGGTGGAGGACAAACTTAATGATACCTTTAAACTTTGCTTTTACATGGAGAAAGGGAGAAAAGGATTCAGCCTGAAGACAAGTGAGCAAAAATGTGGAGCTTAATGGTTCATAAGTTGTAAAAAAAAAAATCTTTCTATAACTAGAATCTATCTGTTATTGTACCTGTTTAGGGATTTGTAATGTGACTACATTCACAAAAGTAATAAAAAGGACAATTTAGCTTTGCTTTGGGTTCAGCGTAAGGACCGAAGTAAAGATAAAGTGGAAGCGAGAGCTGCTGAAATGCAGTGAGTAGTTAGGAGACCCTCACACACACAATTGTGTTTTGAAATGGTTTCTGTGTCAGATTAGGTCATCATAGTCAAAGATGTAATATATTAATTATATTGTAATATATTATACTTAATGTCCTCCCCAAGAAAAATGGCTGGCTGCAGTGCTACTGCATTTCGTTGCCCTGTACCTGTGACATGTGCAATGACAATAAAGTTGAATTCTATTCTATTCTATTCTACATTGGACCTTGAACATGCATAGCCTGCTGCACATGGATGTGTCAAAGACTAGCTGCAGTGGTCCATTGAATATTTCTGTGTGCAACTTACATTTTTATGAATAACATTTAACCTAGGCGCCACAGATCATCACTTGGCAATGAAAACAGTATTTTTTATACTTCTCATTCTGAATAAAGAGAGTGAACTTGCTATTGTGCAGTATGTGTGTGCAGAAGTTAAAATGCACTACATATTTATTTGCACTGAAATGAATTAACAAAAAGGTAAACCTTATTTCGAGACTTCCTAATCAGCCCCCCATGTCAGCTTGGTTAGGCTATTATCTGGCTAGTATTGTGTTGCCTAATGCAAGTATTAGCAGCAGTGTTAGTTATAAAAGTGTCCCATGATGGTCCTTTATAAGGGTGAATTCAAATGTCTTGATGCATGTTCAATCATCCAGGTAAGTAAAACTCCAAAAGTTGATCCTGTTCATCTGGACGTAGCGTTTTCAGGTGACGTCTTCAGACTGATGAGTGACGAATACTGATGAACAGAATCAACTTTTGGAGGTGAATTCAAATGTTTATACCTTAAAAAATGGTCATATTAGCACGATTTATGTCAACAATGTTGCACATCTGAGAAACGCTTTAGTCAGAAATGGTTCACTTCTAAACGTGGATTTTGTAGATGCAAGAAAAGAATGACGGGAAAACTGCACACCTGTGTTGGTATTATTGTATCCAGAATGTTCCTCATAGTTTCTATGGTTCCAGGTGGAGAGGTGGTGCTGCTGTGTTCTCCTCTGCCTTGGCTGGCTGTGCTGTACTGGCTGTGAGTCGGCTGTTGGTCTGATTCGCTTCCAAACATCATGAACGCATTACCTGAAACATTAGATATAGCAGTAAAAATGTTGCTATTCCTCAGCAGCACCTTGGTGTTTTCATTGAGTTACATTCATGTCTTATTCAGTCATGACAGATGCCTCCTGTTCTGCGTTGTAAATCTTGCATAAGAGGTTCTCCGAGGCCAAGGCCAGTTTGGATTTGGACAGCATAGGAGAAAAGGAAAAAAGAAAGGCGAAAATACTCAGTATTCTCTTCAAGTATCCAAACTGCACCTGCCTCTCCACATCGACCTCATTAACACTTAGACCGTTTGCACTGGCCAAATAACTGTGAGACGTCTCTGTATCTGTTCTAGGCAGGGGGCCGAGCAAAGACTGGCCAAAGATTCACCTCGTTACCAAAGATATTCTCAGTGTGTACAGGTTCTGTGATAGATATGTGCTTGCTAGGGTCAGTAATAAGGACATTCATTATTTACACTCCGGAGCAGAGGTCATGAAAATATGAAGGAAAGAGAGGAAGTTTGCATGGAAAACAAAGAGACTAGAGAAACACATAATGCAAATACATGTATGGCAATGGTGACAAATTTATGTTGTGTCAGCTGAGAATGTCTGAAAATTACAGTTTAAAAAAGCATTATATGCATTATATATATATAGAGACATTTCAACAAATATCAGCAAGTTCTGCAAGGAAATCTGTAGCATCCTTGTTATGGCTGCAGATAATTAAAGAGTGTGTCAGTGCAAGTTTAACAGCTTCAAGCACCTTTGGTTTGCAACACTATAAAAATAAAGTCTGGCCTATGTTATCTTATAAAGGTAAACAACAAAATGCTCACTATGTCAACAGACGTATCAGCATTGTTTCCCTCATTAAATAACAGGAAACCTGGCAGATTACAGTAAATGCATGTGCAGATGTGTGTAAAATACCTTTAAATTTAACAATGAAGAGTAAGTTAAAAGAATAAATATAAAACCATATTTCAAATGCAGCCTATACTTGCTAATTTGATAGTATAGATAGTATAGTACAAATAGGTGCTCTGTTTTAATGATCAGATATCAAGGTCTAAAGAACAATAACATTATTTTAAAATTTCTAGCAGCCCAAGATAAACAAAAAATGGATAAATGTTGTGTCTAAGAATTTGTATTTCTTGCTCACCTCTGAACAAAAAAAAGAGTTTAGAAAAGTAGTGGGTAATTAATTTTTTCAAGGGGCCACATGAGAAATTGTGACTGTCCCAGTGTCTCATATGGAACCTCGGGAAAATTAATTGTCCTTTCCTGCTTTAGATACTTGTAAAAACCTCTTTCTATCCACCGAGGTCTGAGGGATCTTCCAAGAATGGTGTGATTATTTTCCAGAGAGCTGATTGGTCAGGAGACCAATTATTTAGTTATTTTGCACATTTATCTCTTTTTTGATCACTTTAACACACCTGGGGAATTAAAACAGTTCTTTAAATAGGCTAATAATTACAGGGTTGCTTACATATAATTCAGTTAGAAGTGACTGTCTGAAAGAGCAGGTGGGATTACCAAGGAAACCACATAAAATGATCATACAAAATTTTAAAAAGTGTTTTGTTTCATTCATAAATGAAAGAATCAAAGAAAGAATGAACCAGAGGCAATGAGAAAGAGCACACTCTGAATTGAGACCCTTGATTTAAATCCATCTCTCTCTGTGCCAGTGATGAAGTAGAAAACATTTTCTCACTGAATCCCAACAGCTCCATCCTATCATTATGCCTGCCATGGAGCTTAATTTGGTTTTTATATCAAGCCCCTTGAATGTCCTGTATTACAGGTTATCAGTGAAAATTATACTGATTAATAAATGCAATTTTTGTGTTTTATCTTACAAATGAAATTACGCTGCTCAACCAGTTGAGTGGAAGGATGTGAAACCACAGAAATCAGAGCGAGCCAGCAATTTGGAAAAACAGGATTTGTTTCAGCTCTACAGTTGCAGGTTCTGTCTTTTTAAACTTGTGCCAGACGCAGTTCAATTTCACATAAAGTAATGTGCTATATAGTGAATATAATATGAAATATAAATGAGCAAAATTGTTAATATCCCCAGTAAGTCTCCCTGAAGTTTAACCCCTAACTTCACTCTGTAAACACTGAGTGGGTGGATGGAGCAGGATTTGTTTCTATATGTGTACCTGCATGCATGCTCATTTCCATCTTTCTGCTGATTTTCCTGCACAAGTTCCCAACAGTGTTACATTTCAAGCACTTACACCTGTCATCCTGCACATTTTACCCTCTTTTTTTGGGAACTACTCAAATCGACTGCGAGTCAGTGGTGGAACGCAGCACTTCGCCTGTTACTGTGTATCCATCAAGACAGTGAAAAGATTTTGAACTCAGACATTGTAGAAGAGAGGCGAATTTGGAAGATAATGAATGCAAGGCCTTTTGCTTTTATTGGATAGGACAGTGTAAACTCTAGTTAGAAGGGTGGGGAAGGAGTGTATGTGTGTGTGGGGTAACCCATGGGAAATGGTCTGGGGCAGAGTCAAACTCAGGCCCCTGCAGTAGCGTTAAGCCTACCTGCTCAACCATCCGCATAACTTTTTGCTGAGCATTGGGGGGGGGGGGGGGGGGGGGGGGGGGGAGTCAAGATCTCTGTCTAAATAAATCAATCTGGGTAAATTGCCAGATGATTAAACATGCAACTATTTTGCGGGTAATACCTGAAATGATTAAAGAAAATCAACAGCCTATTTATGCAAAATAATTCATAATTTTATTGGGGTTATATTGGTTGGGTCTGATTATTGGGGGGGTCATAACTAGGGCTGCACAATATTAGGAAAACCTGCGATGTGCGATAACTGTGATCAATATTGCGATAACGATATGACTTGCGATAAAATTAATTGCAACACAAAACAAAAAAACAAATACATAATTTCCGTTTTACTGCAACAGTTTTAATTAAAGAAAGCTGCTGTATTAGCAGTGTAACAACAAAGTGCACTTTAACATTGAAACACTGCCCCCATAAAATTTTTCTGAGGCTTGAATTCTGAAAGACATCCTTCCCGGTCTCTAGAATTAGTTTTAAATAAACAGAACACACTTGTCGGTCTTCTTTAAGACACCAGCTGGCCAGCACCTCACGTAATACACGGGCTATATTTTCATTAGTGTGAGAGTTTGGAAAATACACAGTCTCTTAGACACTGAGTCTTCGGTGAGGAAGTGCACTGTGAAACTCATATATGGCTCCGTTGTACGACTTGACCATAGGTCTGTAGTGCTTGCGTAGTTTTCAGCTTGGCTCAGTTCAAACCTGACGGTCTTGCGGCATGTTTCGTACGTTTGTGGAATGGCGACGTGGGAAAAGTAGTTTCGTGAGGGGATGCGGTATCTCCGGTCCACTTTATGTATCAGACTGCTGAAGCCCTCTCTGCTAACTGTATTTATAGGCATCATGTCTTTGGCCAAAACATGTGTAATGGCCTCTGTTATTTCTTTGTAGCGCTTCGACGTTTTCTCATAAGGAGTTCCACTTGAAAAACTCTGATACAGAGACGGCTGTTGGACTGCGGCGCTCTTTGTCTTAACATTAGCAACATTAGCTAGCCCTAGAACTCTTCAAACAGTTCTCTGTGGTTGTTGAAGATGATGGTGGAGATTAGTCGTGTTTCCTCTGGTGGTTGCCACGAGTGTTCGGCAAGTTTTGCAGAGCACCTGTGTTTGGAGAACGTCGCCTTTATCAAATCCAAAGTACCTCCAAATAAGCGAGGTACTTTTTTTTAGCCACGAGTTCATAGTCAGTAGCGTTCTCGTCATGCGTCTCGCTCTCAGCCATTACAACTCTGACTCGTTGCTGCAGCGTTGTTTACTCCCCACCTACGTAGGAGGCGGGCCTCTAATTCATATGATTGGTTAATGCTGTGAAGGGCTCTATTCGACTGGTCAAATGTGTAAAAGGGTTTCTTAGATTGGTAAATTCTTTAAAGCACGTGTGTAAACATTTTAAGGTGCCCAATTATCGCAGTTTACGCCGTCTTTTGCGATGGGCCCATCGCACAGGCCGATATCGCGATGACAATAAATTTTTGATCTATTGTGCAGGCCTAGTCATAACCCCCCTAACCCCCCTGGAAATTACGCCCCTGTGCTCAACCGTTTAAGGTATAGCAACGCATAAGACAAGGATGAGCTTGACCATAATTTATGCCGAGAACAAGCCCAACACCAGCAAGGAGAGAAAACTGTTGAGCAACCCTGCAGACCTGCCAGCATGGTGCAACCAGGACCAGGACCTCAAATCTGATTAAGAACTTTTCATCCCAGATGCCACTAAAATTCATCACTATCAAGAAATGTTCCCTGTTCTAAATTCTGTTCTAGATCCAGTGACAACAAATATATAAGAGCTGCAATGTGTGACACAACAAAATGGGCAGGCAGTCACAGTATACTTTCATCAAGTGTAGGAAATACAAATGCAAGACAGCAAAACAGTCCCTCATGTGTCGTATAGATCGGCAGACATGAGCTATTTGTTTTCCAGAGTGGCATAAATCTGGTCCGTTTCACAGACGTAAACAGTCAGGAAACCTTCATTTATATTTGTTCAACATAAACACATTTCTTTCTGCCTACAGTATATCTTGATTATGATTGATTTTTCTTTTTTTATTACATTTTGTCACGAGTATCACTTCTGTACATGTGTTTTAACAGCAGTAAATTCTAAATATTAACCATACAATGCTCCAATGGTTGCCATTGAGAAAAAGTAAACATCCATAAACTGTCATGGTTGTACCCCGCGTCTCGCCCTGCGGCGGCTGGGAAATGCTTCAGCGCCAGCAAGTCCCTGACATGGATGAGCGGAAGAGAATGGATGGATGGTTGTGGTTGCATTGATTTAATAACACAATAAATGTTGGCAGAGTAACAAAAATATTGACATTACACAAGGGTTAACACCAGCAAGGGTTAATCTATAAACAAAACTTACAAAAAAGACGCATTAACCCTTTCTTTGAACCACATATCACCAGTTAAACAGGCTGCCAACAGCATAGTCTAACGATTTACTCCCAAATATCTCTAAATGAACACAATCCTACAACAAAAACTTGTGCACTTCTTTGTTGACATTAGAGTAAAAGGTCGCACTCACTGAGACAGATGTTGTC
Organism: Neolamprologus multifasciatus; assembly: GCF_963576455.1. NCBI lineage: Eukaryota > Metazoa > Chordata > Actinopteri > Cichliformes > Cichlidae > Neolamprologus > Neolamprologus multifasciatus. Next base: position 35,936,116 of record NC_140440.1, read on the forward strand.
TGTGAAATATCCCAGGAAGTTCTCACACTCATCTCTCTGGCTCCCACTGGCTGAGCATGAGCACCACGGGGCTACGCTGGACGTGGAGTTGTCAACATAGTTGGGAGTTATTGTACTTCCTGCAGAGAGACAGCGCCAGGCGTCAATCAATATTAAATGTGCATTGCTTTTGACTTGTTACACTGTAATCATGATGCATTATTTTCTGAAGCCTTAATGGACTCTGCATTCCCCACACACTGACCTGGTGTAAAAGCATGGTAACATTATAACACCACAGGTTAGATTAGCTGCAGTCATATTAAGAGATAAGATAAGATAAAACTTTATTAATCCCTCAGGTGGGTTCCTCTGGGAAATTTGGTTTCCAAAAAAGCACAGCACCGACAAAAGTTACAGAGTTACAATATTATATAATAGAGTGATGCTGAAAAATGCTCCGATTTTCTCTTTTTGAGGTCACAGAAGTCTCTGGCATTGAGATCGTTTTCTGTTTGCCCCCCAACATAGTGTTGGTGGGATTTCAAGTACTTTAATAAATACAAGACAAGAATGAAAAAGCCAAGTGAGGGGCACCATTTGAGATTCTTGAAATGCATTAGCTCCTCTTTCCAGTGCATGGAAACAAAACGTCTGCTCTACCTGCTCTTTTTCTTTTCCACCTGTTATAAAACAGATTAAACCTCACTCTGTATGAAGAACTTCAGTTCTTTCTGTAATGAGAGATATTTATACTTCTACCATCTTATACCAAGCTGAACTTTGTCTTTTCGTTCTCCCACTCAATCTTAACCTGTTCTGTATTTATTAATTTAGCTGCTAGCTAGCTTTCGCTCACTGCGGTGCATTTGAGGCTGCACAGTTTTCTCTTTCCTCCTCTCTCCCAACATATGCCTCACATACTGTCTTTTTCCTCCTACAGGTGTTGATTTTATTTTTTCCACTGTGTGTTTTCGCTCTCCGTGTTACATTTCAGACGTTCACCTACCTATAAGCCCTGTGTAGGCGAGGAGGCAGGCTCCATAGTTGTCTTGCTTGCAGCCACTGGCAGATGTTTTGGACGGTTCACAGTCATACTGAAACTGTGCCAGACGAGACCTATAAAAACACAAAATGCATACTAGTTAGGAAGAACAGAGCTCAATATTTTTATCTAAAAGGTTTGCTGATTTCATTTTTACATATAATTTCTTACTCTAAGTAACTTAAGTTATAACTCAGTCATTTAATTAAGAGTTTGCTGCTCCAACATTAAAGAAATATTGCAGGCCACGGTGAAGAGTGAAAGCACTGAGCTGTAATGTGAAAGTGATAGAAAGAGTAATATATTTCATCCCCCAGACCTGGGATCATTAGTAAAGCCCTCTGAGTCTAATGGGGCTGTGGAAAAATAATGGCCATGACCAGAGATAGCAATGAGTGATAACTCTGATCCATCTGGCTCTTTATCTGTGCTAAATATTTAATGTGTTATTCCAACAGGCTCTCTGGGGTGTTCTAACCACTGGTGGTACAAAGCTTTAGGGTAAAACAGCAGGCCATTTGGTTGATTGAGTGGCTGTTTATTTAGTTTCAAAGAGCCATACTATTGAACAGCACTGGCCTAAATATGTATGGAGAATACAAGTAAAATCTATATCCAAGAGAAACAAGAGAAACTAGAGTATTTAGCAATATCAAAGCTGGAGTAAACTATTATCTTAGTGCCGTGTGTTGCTGTATCAAAATAAGATGCATAGAGATAAATGCTTTCCAACAAAAACTTTTACTTATGCAGGTTGCTGAAGAAAGCTGCATTTAGAAACTTTTATTTTTTTCTCCTTCTGGGAGAAAACGCCATCTGCAATTGATTAACTAGTTGGTAATACCCTCGTGCTTTCTCACCAGCTACCTCCTCCAGAGAGAAACTCTAACTTGATGTTAGTCTTGTTCTGCCCTGGAAAATTTACTTCAGGCTTGAATTAGCCTCTAGCCAGAACCTGTAGCAGGTGAAAAACTGGTTTTGGCTCCAAAGCAGAACAAGAAGTACAACCGTGAGCTCACTGGAGACGTGTCTGATTATATCTGCTGGTTATTTATTTCCCAAAAACTGAAAAAACTGTTGAAAAATAATATTTGTAAGCAGAAACCAATAACATGCTGATATTATATAAATAATTTACGGATGCAAGCAAACCTCCTTTATGTTTTGATGCATGCATTTGCCAAGTGGAGTCTGTTATTAGTCTATTATTACGTATTCACTTCTGTTCCTACCTGCACACATAGTCAGCTTTGCAGATCCTCATCTGTGCAATACAGTTGGGTTTATCCACCGTCTCATACGAGCAGCTGGGTACAATGGTCTGCCTTCGACGCTCTGCACAGGCTGTGTCCGTACACGGGCAGAAGAGCAGCTCATGTGTGTAATCAGCAGGAACACGGTCAAAGAACCTGCGCAGGGCCTTGTTGCATTTGGGCCGGTTGCACAGGCCTGACTTGGCAGTGGGTTTGATACAAGCCGAGACATATTCTGTGCGGAGCTTCTGGCACAAGTCGTCCACATTGCAAGCCTTGGCTGCATCCAGGCAGCGATTCACAGTTGTCATGCCAACATCAGAGTCTGTGGACGGAAGTAAGGTCAGTGACGAGGTTTCAACAACTAATCGAGAGGTTTGGTGTGTGTGTGAATGAGAACATAAGCATGAACTAGTTCACCAATTTATCCTGATGAGATGCAAACTCCTGTTGTTAAAACATCAGGAGTTTGCAATTGAACATCAGGTTTAAGGAGGAAGTGTGTGTGTAAACAAAAATTGGGGGATCAGAAAAACAGAAGGAGCATCAGACGAAGAGTCTGGCCTTCAGTGCTTTGAACATAGCACCATGTCATAATTTTGAATGATTGGTTGATTGCTTTATTTCAACCCCTCTATGACCTTATACTGGAGAAAAAATATATTTTTAAAGTGTTTCATATTTGGTAGAGCGCAGTGGTTAGCACTATTGCCTCACATCAGAAGGTCCTGAAGGTGCGAATCAAGCCAGAGCCTTTCTGTGTGAGGTTTGAATGTTCTCTCTGTGTTTGTGTGGATTCTCCTCAGGTACTCTCACGGTCCAAAGACATGCAGCTAGAAGGGTTAGGTTAACTAGGGTTAGGTTAACTAGGGTTAGGTTAACTGCTCATTCTAAACTGCTCATAGACATGAATGAGAGTGTGAATGGTTGTCTGTCACTCTGTTAGCCCTGTGACAGACTGGAGAACTGTCCAGGGTCTACCCTGCCTCATAACTGAGATGGGATTGATTGAACTGAGATTAATCTGAATATTGTGAGTCTTTGAATTTAATTTGCCTTTTAAATTGCACCCCGTCCCCCAGCCCAACAGAAAAATTATGAACCCTCAATTGTTCCTTTTTTTCTCATTTGAATTCCACAGGGTCGCAGAATTTAAACATGACAGTAAGAAAAGAAAAATTGAGTTTTCAAAAACCCAGTACGACGTGCAATTCTTGTTACTTTTCTGCAGAATGTACACCAGTTATAATGAACGTTTACATGTATTTACCCACACCTCCACAAAGTAGGTTAAATAAGGTATTACCAGAGAACAGTAAAGAATTTTAATATATTATTAAAGTCCTTAACTTACGACATAAAGCGCCTCGGAGTAATTCTTTTACTGATTTGGTGCTGAATTAAATGCAAAGTGATTTCTGAGTTGTCATGTCCTTTGCTTTAGACTGAAATGCTTGTCAACGGCTAAAATACTTCACTATCAGACTTTGAACTACTTACTTTTACTTACTTTTTTTTACTCGTCTTCCATTTCTTATTTCATGGTGACTGTGAATGTTCAGTCGTAGGTAACATCAAATAGCACAGGTACAAACTTATTGTAACAAGTTATCTTTTGCATCAGAACTATTGTTATACTAATGTAATATTGAATTAAAGGTTTCAACATCTAAAATTAAGAGTCTATGAGGTAAAATTTTAGATGTCATGACTGAAATTAACATGAAACATAACAAGTTTCATTATATTATAGGTAAAATATATCAAAATCATTAGGAGTTTTTTTTTTAACTAAGGATGTGTTGGATTATAATGCCCTGCATATAATTTACTTCCTTTTTTCTTACTGTGTGGAACTGTGGGGCATGACCCTCAAAACAATAATAAATCCAATAGTTATGTTACAAAAAAGAGTAATACGGGTCATTAACAAGTCTGGACATTATGATCACACTGAGCCCATGTTTCTCAGGTTCCATATGTTGAAACTGGTTGAAATTAAATGCAAACAAATTAAATTTGTTGTTGTTTTTTTTAAACAATGCAAATTAAGTTCAAGCTAAATCTAAGGTACTCTCAAACTGCGTATGAAGGTTTTTCTCAGTGTGGGAGATTAAGTTTTCTATTTTATTATAATAAAGCAAAGAAAGAGATTCAACAAAGATTTATTTCTGTTGTTGGGATTAAATTGTGGAACGATGTTGATATGTGCATAAAAATGTGCAATTCATTATTCTGTTTGTTGATGTTATTTCTTAGGGCACCGTTAATGATAAGAACATAGGCCGGGCATAAATATAGGAACTACTGAGCCTGTTCAGTGATTTATTAGTATTATAGATATGGATCTTATTGTTTGATTAGGATCTATTCTTATTATTGAATAGTGTTATTTATATATGACGACTGAATTAATAAATATATATCAAATATCAAATATTTATGTGTAGATCTGCCACTGAAACGAGCAGCACAGTGATTGCAGCTTTTGCTACTTTGTGACAATTTGTGAATGAGCCTTTGGGATTTATGTTGCCTGGGAAATGTGGAAGTGAGCTGACCTCTGTGAGTACTTCAGAGATGAGTGATAAGCTTGTTTACATTTTTTTTTTTTTAAAGCTGGCAGGTCCTCTGGTCAAAGAGATGAAGACAGCGGTGCAGTTTATGAAATGTCAACGGAGATCAGTCAGTAATGTTTTAATAACTGATTTATTTTTAGTTCTTTTTTTAGGCTAAATGCCAAATATTTGGTCCCAGTTTTTAACATAAACATTTGCTACTTGTGTTCATTATATATGAATTTGGTTTTGTTGTGTTGGTTCCAGTCCCAGCAGATTAATATAATGTAGAGCCAAAACATGGCTTTGGCTCTTGATAACAACGACCACATCAGTACCAAAACCTGATAAAACTTTGCCTCATTTGATATTTAGTTCAGTCTGTTGTCATTCAGTGTTATATTAAGCTAGTATATTCTTTTCATAGGCCAGATTTGGAATAGTCATTTATTTTAAGACAGTAGTATCAAAAAATGCCTCCATTAGCATGCTTTGACGTTCATGGATTATGTTAATTCAGCTGAGTCTGAGATGTGAATGTTTATATTGGGCATGTTTACAGTGAAAAGGCTTTTAATGTTGTTTACTTATTAGAACACAAACATCTTCAAAGGGGTTTACAATATGGTGAAAGTTAATGAAGGTTGGTGAACTTGCCAGCAGAAATAGAGGCCAAGCGGACATAGTTGTAATCCCTCTCCACTGTCTCATAAGGGTAACTCTCCACCAGGTTGAGTCCTGGGAAAAAAACAGCACAGTTAGGAATAAAGGCTTCAGTAGCCGCTACAGTTTATCTAAATCTCAAGAAACACAAATAATGGCATGTAGTCATTTTTATTTAGTCACTGAGACTCCAGTTCACTCAGTCATAAATTACACACATTCCCTCAGCTTATTATTCATTTGTCAGGGTTATTGTGTTATTTTCAACCCAGTCGCCGATGCTGGCATTTACGTTTCTGTAGCCACATGTATAATCCAAACATTTCTCAACCTAAAAAGTGTTTCATATCTATATTTACATCGACACTGCGGCATTTTTAAACACTCATGGTGCTCTTTGTTTTCAGAGAATAGAATGGGGGTAAGTATAATAACCTCTATGAACATAAATAACATAAATTATATACTTTATTGTACACCACATATGTGGAATCCCCCAGTAATCCAGTCCTCTTATATAGGCTTGCTTACAGCCTCTGGCCACAATTTAATTTTCCGCCACACACTTCCTGTAGACCTTTTCATGAAATATGAACACTAGTAGCATTCTTAACGGTGCCTCAAAATAACTGATTCTTGATTAATTGTTTAGGTTGACACTGAGAACAGTTCACTTTATTTACACATTTATGGACTCTATCTATTATCAGTAACAAAGTATTCCTTGGGGAGCCATGAGAAAACTGGAAGCAGCCTTTCAGTAGGAGAGCGCTCCTCTGTCTGTTGCTCCTTGCTTTGATTTTCTGCTGTGCCATGTTGTTTGATGAACAGCGCAACTGATATATGAGCCTCTATTGGCCTTTCACAGATAAATAAGCATCGGTGTGTTATCCAATATGTCTGTTTTTTTCTTTTTACTGAATATAATGTTGATAAATTGCATTTCATTTAAAATTTCTCTCTCATAGGTTACCCTGCAGAGTGCCTTCGACTTTATTGCTTGCTGTACCTTTCAGCACTGCCCACACCACATACGATATTATCCCAGCAAAGCGGACGGTGCTGAAAAGTCCTGCAGTGTCTTTGTAGTAAGTTGCCAATTAGGTTGCGAAAACATTAACAAAAGTTAATAAATATCTCATTATTTTCCCTTCAATGTAACTTTAACATGATCTGTGTTTATCCGGTACAACAGCCTGTGACCCGAGCTCTGCTTCACAACGCATTTTAAATTTCACCAGCTATTCCAAATATGTTAAGTATTGAAACTAAGCATTAACGTAAATTGTTGTTGTTGTTTTTTAAGTAACAATGCAACAAATGATAAAACACTATTGAGTAGAATGAATTATAAGGTGCAGAAAAACCAAATGTGAGGTCCATATGAGGGCATAGGGTGTCAAGAGGGTAGCAGAGTATTGGCTGGTGTATGATTACTAATTTCTGGATCTGGATGTGCATATGCACCCATACAAACAGTATTGGTCAGGCTCTAATCTGACATAGTCCATACTGGCCACATATATGTTCCTGCGATCCATTTTAGCCAAAAATAATGTGTTCAAAACCTGTTCTTTTATTCTGAACATTCTTTTGTATTTATCAGTGGACTGTCAGCACTCTCATGTACATGTATACATCAGTGCTGACAGTGTTTATTATCATTAGTCGTGACTCCTGATCACCACCTCCTGGGAGACGCTGTCTCTGCCTGAGAATGATAGACAACTGAAAAAACAACAGCAAAGAAAGAAACTTTAAAAAATATAGAAAAAAAAATGAAAGTGATATTCTATAAGCTAAGCTAACCGGTCTGGCTGCTAATTTATCTAGAAATTACATATGACTTTGAATGCTTGACAATTTTCTTAATTATTTCTTTGCATAATGTTGTGTTTTTAAAAAGCCAAGAAGCAGTTGTTTCTGCAGGTGGTAAGAATATGCTTTCATGCCACAGAAACTAAATTCTGGCCATACGTAGGTCTATAAACCAGGGCATGTACACAGCCTGGGTGGCTTCCAAACATAAATGGATTTCATTGCTCCACATAGGTAATGTATGCTAAAAACATGTTACCTGACAAACAGGCAAATGGTTGTTATGCCCAACACATTTTGGTTCAGATAGATTGAGATTACAAGTGTGTGTGTGTGTGTGTGTGTGTGTGTGTGTGTGTGTGTGTGTGTGTGTGTGTGTGTGTGTGTGTGTGTGTGTGTGTGATACCATGGATGATAGACTGGTGCAGACTCCAGTAGATGCTTAGACAGTTCTTCTCCTTCTTCATTCCTCGTTTACATTGGCAGCCGTGTAAAGGACTGGACAGCAGAGCAGACACTGCACTGGCACACTGGCTCCTGGCGCCCGGGCCCAGTTTCATGCTGCCATTGCCTGCCACACACTGGCGCAAAGTACGAAGACGTGGACTACAAGTCTCATCGCTCGAGCACGAGTCTCCGGCCACCAAGCAGTCTCTACTGGCATGTACAACCTCTAACAGAGCTGAAAAAATGAGAGAAATGTAGAAACATGAGGGGATTGGAAGAAGCAGTTAATGTGTAAGATCATGAGATGAAAAAAGACCCATGCTAAAAATGCTTCTTAGTGCATAAGAAGAAAGGGGAAGAAAAAATCGACACTTTGAATAAATTGTAAAGTGTTTTAAAGCAGCCGGAGATTTTATTGTGAAATCCTGCCAGTGTAATGGTTGAGGTGAGATCATTATTCCTGTCTTCTCAGACTACTTGTTGAAAATTTAGTTGTTGTACTTGAAGTTTTTCTTTACTTTGTTGACTCAGAAGTTGGAATGCAGAATACATCTCAAGTGAGAGATAAGATTAGATGACATCAAAGAGTTTTGAGGATGCAGGACAATGAACGAGTTTACTCTGTGTTTTGTATATTTCATGCTTGTGTGGTAACATATTGACCATTTCATTCTAAAACCAAGTGAAATATAACTATTACTCCATTTGTTTCCATAGCTTCCATTAATATTTTAACAGAAATGCCTAAAATGACCATTGCAAAATTACAGTGAACAAATCCCCTGCAACTGTTGATGGAAAAGTGCAAACGAGGTCACTCTTTGCTCTTGCCATTATGAATTTTTATTCCATTGCGGTTTCTTGTTTGTAAAACTTCCCCAAAACCAAGAAAAATGAGCTTTGCTTCTCATGGTTGGCTCTATGAGCCAAATAGGGCAGCGGAACATTTTTGGACAATAAGCAGTTCACCACATGATAAAAGAGAAGACACAACAGTAAAAAACCAACTGAAGTGTGATGAGAGATTACTTCCAGACAGCAGTCGGTTGATATTGAACTTAAAATCACCTAATGAATCAGCATGTTTCACACCTGACTAAATTACCTATAATGAAGACTTTAAGCTTTGAGCTTTAATAATTTAATATAAACCTAGAAAGGGACATGATATGTCGACACATCAAAGAGGAGAAAAGGAGTCTTGATAGTTAAAAGCATGCAGAATTAATGATTTAATACGTCTTTGTGTCCAGAAATGGGAAACTCGAGTGTTGCACAAAGTATATCAGCTCTTTTTGTTGAGGTTCAGTATTTCTTTCACACAGAGTTTCTCTTTATGAGACTGAGCACACCGACTCTGAAAACACTGTTGTTATATTTTCATATTACTTTATAGGTTTGTTCAAATTCAGTGGATAACTGGATGACATGTATTTGGACTATTCAGTACCTTTCAAATGGCCCTGCAGGCTACAACATTTGCTGCTTTATTGAGAAGAGAACTGCTTCAAGGATGAAGATATGAAAAATAATGTCTCTGCATATTAAATGTGCCTGTATTTTATTCAGTTACTGTGGGAAACCTCTTGAATGGCAGACTTATACAGATGCTAATTCATGTCCTTAACAATTCATTGCCAGACCTTGTCCTGAGCAGCTCCCACAGTTGTACTGCATGACTCAAGCTCATTCTGGGGTTCTTGAATCTCCAATGAGTGTCATTTACAGACAGTGTTGGGAAGGTTACTTTTAAAATGTATTCCATTACAGATTACAGAATACATGCCCCAAAATGTATTCTGTAACGTATTCCGTTACGTTACTCAATGAGAGTAACGTAACAGAATACTTTGGATTACTTAATATATTATCATGCTGTTTACAACTACATGAATGTACTATTGCTGTGATTTATTACTGTTACTGAAGGTCCGCGGCTCCGAACCGTAGTAAAGGGACCTCTGGCTAATACGGTGGGTTCTGTGTTGGCTCGTAGCTGAAAACTAGCTTTACTTTGTTGTCTGGGTCAACTTTGCTAGCAGAGACAGAGAGAGGCGTTGAAAGGCTGCTCCAACAGAACTTATTGTTTCAGAGGAAAACACGAACACGGTGTACAGTCGAGTCTTAATAGCTTACTTACAGCTGGGCTCGTCAGGCTCTCTTCTTGGCTGCAGTGGTTATTATTATATTTACATGCTTCCAGCTCCCGTTTCTGCTCGATGACAGCTCGTACTTTTCCTTTTTCTCCCTCCCTCGCTCACAGACACATAACGTGTATGGCAGTCCATTCTCCCTGCAGCACGGACTACACTGCCCATGATGCTACATTCTTTAGAGCTATACCTGTAGCATTCTGCCTGTTAGCTTAGCACAACAACAACAACAGGCGCTCTCTCACCCAGGAAACACGCAGAGAGAGAGCGTCACCCTGTAACCATGGCAACCGTAATGCCGCCTGGAACAACAGAACGTAGCTGTCAAACAAAACCCAAACAGTCCTGACCCGCCACAATATGAAACAGGGAAGTACCGCCGTGTAATCCATTTATTTCAACAAAGTAACTGTATTCTAAATACCACCTTTTTAAACGGTAACTGTAACGGAATACAGTTACTCATATTTTGTATTTTAAATACGTAACGGCGCTACATGTATTCCGTTACTCCCCAACACTGTTTACAGGACATGTTAAGAACATTAATGAGTAAGAGGAACACACACATCCATCTGTTGCTTTGGTGAAGAAAGGCTTTTAATTAAGGTTTAGAATAAAGTGAAATAACCTTCAAGCAAAAGGCTTTTTTCTTTCTTCTACAGCCCAACTGCTCTCTGTTGTTTGTTTTTACATTCTGTCCACTTTTGTCAGATTTCTCAGAATATGTTTTTGTCTATTTAAGTCACAAACCCCTTTAAGTGCTGCCATTTCCTAGGATGCTCCTTGTGAACATTTGTATCTTTGGGAAATTCTGTAAACATATTCCTTAGCATGGCCTGCAGTAAACCAATTGTATCTTTTTATTCAAACAGTGAAAAATCATACCACCTCCATTTCAGCTAAAACCACATTTTTCCATTTCATGCTGTTTTCATCTGCTTACACAGCGGGTATTTCTGGGGCAACATTGTCTCAGCTACTGTTTTGATCTCTAAAAAATATATGCATACTCAGGAACAACGTATTAAAAAACAAATAATTTTCCATTCAGTCAGCACTATGCTATCAATTACATCTCCTTCCAAAGCTGGAGCTTTACTCAAACCCCACAGGTGTACTGCGCCTCACTCACATCAGGAGTTATGCATACGCTCATATTCTATTCATCACCACCAGCTAAGCGCATCCAGTGCAGACATGTGGATGCTGGGTTGGGGAAAGGTTGCAGCCAATGCCAGCGTCCTGGAAGGCCAGATGGTCAGTTGCAAATTTATCCCAAGCCTTTCTTTACAGCTATGTCTGTCAGTTTGTGCTGCCTGGGCAGAAGCTGGAATAGACACCATACATCATGAATGCAAATTAGCCACTTGATTTGACATTTCCAATAAGCCTGTCTCAGTGTACCAGTAGGGTTAGCCAATTAACCATGTCAGTAATCAATGCGTTCCAAGGCTCAGTTAAGTCCTCAGTTTCCCTGCCACATAAATCACAAACAGATTAGCTGATCAGTTACCCTCGTGCGCCAGCTTAATGGTCCACTTCAAGAGAGATAAAATGGAAAATGAAACTTAATGAAGTCAGCTGGAATGTTACCGTCACTCCTATGTATCTATAAAGCTGTGAAGCTGTGGGCTAACACACTGGTGCATGTAATGAGTGTCTTTTTTCCAGTGCTTTTAGAATTTGTAAATTATCTTGGATAGCTGGATTAAAACTAGCAGCCTCACATTAAAGTGATTATACAACTGCTTAGCCAAGGGTGTTAGCCAACGTGATACAAGCCATTGTAGTGTAACTGCTCATTTAACACAATTATGGCTCTATTTTTGCTCTATTTTGCAGCGCTAAACCTGCACTGAGACAAATGGAGTTTTTTTCCATCTACTGCAGAGTGGCGTGTGTAGATTCTTGCCTATAATCCAATCCACTAAAGTGTGATCCAGTTACAAAGAAATGTCAATACTGACGTTGTGTTTGATAAGTGAGCAGTCTGTCTATGCAGTTAATTACACACCTGTAGTCATTACAGAGCAGCAGAGATTATATGATTTGCGAGAGGGGCTCTACTAATCCACATGGGTGGCAACGCAGCAATTTGATTGACTCACAAGGCTCTGTGTTACCATTGTTCAGGATTTAAAGATAAATAATGATAAATAATCTGGTGTACCTGTAGCACCACAAAATGATCCATCCTATAAATTAAGATTCTAATTATACTAGAATTTAGTCTTGATATGATACCTAAGAAAAAAATCAATAACCATTGCCATTTTCAATACCATGGAAGGAAAAATGACAATAAATTACTAAATAATCTATAATGTATTGTAGTTTATGTACTTATAAGTATATGCACAGTGTACAATCACAGTGGTATTTTAAGCTCTTTCACATAGTGTCAAAATAAAGTCAACATGATTATCATATATTTATAACACATTAATTTTTTATTAAATAGCAAAAAGCATATATATTTCAAGGTTTTATGAGTGGTGCTGTGCAGCTCCTGACTTGACACAATGTTTTAATTCCTAATCCAATAATTTGCATGAATGCAATGACTTTAATACGTTGCTTAGAGATGGTGGTGACTCTCAAAGCAGAGCCAATGAGAACCGAATGAGAATTGATAAGGAATTGAATCAATGAGTAACAGCGATAACAGAGCCAGAATCTCTAAATTCTTATCAATCCCCATCCCTAGTAACCTATGACATAATTTAAAGCTTATCATACCTCACTAGTGCCTCCCTGGTAATATAGATATAGTTTATGTTGCCACAGCGCAAAACTATTGAGACTCAGTTTAGTATTGACAAATCTTCCAAAGCATGTCTGGCTACTTTTTAACCAAAGTTTTTCAATCATTCGGATCCATCAAGTCCATAAAAGGAAGAATAACCTAATGGCCTAAATATAAGAAATCAGAGATATCAGAAAATATCTGAAACTATTGGAATCAGGTAATGTGCAAACAGTGGGGGCACAGAAAGGAAACAAGTCCTAGGATTTAATTTGTTTCTATCTCAATTATATAAAACCCAACAGCAAAGTAATTAACATATAATGCACCACAAACCACACAAGCATGAATGTTGGCAATGGCATCGGCCACTTATGTAGGTTACATAGTAAACTCTGCAAAGATTCAACACAGAGGTCTAAATCTGGGTAATTACTAATAAATTACTAATAGTTAAACAGTGTTTGGGATTGCATCAAGAAGCCCATCTGGCATAAAAACACAAAAAGAAAAAAGAAATCCACCTCCAAACATGATGTGGAGCTTCCTGCTGTGAGAGCATCTTGTGAATAAGGAAGGAACTGAAAGTAGCTTCTAGCACATTAGAACAAAAAAAACAAGAAGTAACACATCAAAAAGACCCTGATTAAGACACATGACACTGGGACCAGAGAGATAAAAGGACAACAGAGAAGAACATGGGGAAGGAAACAACACAGGGGCCAGGCCTACAATCATTTTATCTAGACAACGAGTACAGAAACCAGAAAGACACTGTTACAAATGTGTTTTAATTCACACATCAGAAGTCCTTAACATATAAAGTGTTCCACATGACATAATTTAATAACATTCAAATTAAATCTGCTCTTCCTCTTTCTTGATCTACAAATGGTCACAATGAACTTCTTAAGTTTGGCATTTTACCTCTGAGAGAAAAGTGAACCTCAACTTCCTGTGAATGTGATCTAAGTCTTAATGTTCTGGAAAATTTGGTCGCCTTTTCAGTGATGACATCTACGAGGTTATGATTTAAATGAATTGTCAGTGAGCGTAAATTGTTCTTCCAGTGTATCAATCTTCTCAGCAGAGGTGTAGCCTGTGCCTTTCTATTAGAACGTACTGCTGTCTGATGCTCTGCATAAGGCAACATTATTTCCACTCATAGCACAAAATTAGTAACTTCAGACATCAAAGCAGAGTAGATTGAATTTGGAAAAATGAAGCCGCAAAATAGCATCTTCATTCAGAATAAAGCAACGTCAGCTGCACTTATACTTCATGTTAGACATCAAACAAATAGCACATGAAGACCTAAATAGGTAATTTAGCTTCAAAGTTTTGAAAGCAGTCTGACTTTCAGCAGAATACATCAGGTTATGAGCTACACACATATGTTTTTCCAGTTTAGAAATATTATCCATTCAGTTGATCCCATTCCAACAACAGATATTTCCCACTTTTACTAAGGAAAATGTTTAGCATTATATAAATTGTTTACTGAGAGCTTCAGTGCAAATATGCGACCATATTACCAGGAACAGGTACAATAGCAAGTCCAAGACACACGAAGGAGCTATTTTTGAGGTGAGCTCATTTGCCCAAACATAAGATTCATAGCACTTAAAGCACAGTTAAAAAGCACCACCAAAACTGGGCCTTGAGAACCAGGATTATAGGACGCACTAGTGATGAAAGCACAACCAATGAAAGATGAAATAAATGCCTGACAGCAGGAGTAGCATGAAGGGCTACAGTGAAAGAGTTTATTATAATACAAAGACTGTCTCACTGGTTTAAATCAGTCAGCCAATAACCTACTCTCATTCTTTATATTATATTATTAGGATATAAATATATAAATATTAGGATTTGTTCAGGCAGACCACAGAATCAGAGCAAATGTTGCAGATGTTTTGTTTACGCTGCTTTACTGTCCCCAGTTGCTTCACTTCTGCAAGCTACTTTGAAACCCACTCCTCGTCTGTGGTGAGATCTTGCTGGTGGTCTGTCTACAAATTTCCACGCATGTACGTGTAAGGTAGTGGTGGGCGGATCGATCCAAATATCGATTGTATCGATACCAAGTCGGCATCGGTATCTGATCGATACTAGCCTGGTGAGATCGATTCTTTACGTCCTGCTCTTGTTTGCAATGGTGTACTTTCAGCAAAGACGAAACAGCCAGGTCACCGGACTCGCCGCTCCTGTGTCAGCGAAGAGCAGGCACATTTTGCCCCCCCCTTGTGTTTAGGTGTTGTGCTGTCACGTGACTTACACGCTTTGGGGGTTGTTAAGTTGTTTACATATTAATGATATTTTCACCAGTTGTTTTTGTTGATTATAGTTTCTCAACAGTACCTGTTTGTTTGAATTTCTTTACTGGTTTGCACTTTAAAACAAAAAAAAAAACACCCCTTGATAACTAAACCATCACAGCAGACCCGATGGCATTTTCATGCTTCCCAGCATCATTGACTCTCACAATAATCACTCGGTTGCTGTAAAACTACATCAACAGCAGCAGCTCTCCCGCTGCCAGCCGTACAATCACCACCAAAAACTACAACAAGCAGAGCGCAGGTTTTAAGCCGGCCAGGCATGATTGATGCTGCTGCAGGTGAGTCCATCTCACCTGCAGCAGCATCGCAGACCATGGCCCGCCACAATAATAAAGCGTTTTCGATTTAATTATAAACTTTGTCCTAATTATGTCCTGGGTTTGAACTATTTAATAATAAAAAAGGAAACATCACAAAAAAAAACACTCAAGGTCGTGAAAATTAATTGAGATTTAGCAATTAAATGACGCATCCACCTTATTTATTGAAAAGTATCGATATCGTTATGGGCGATACTGGCCCGGATCAATACAAAAATATGCAGTATTGATTTAAGGCCACAGTGGTCCTAGACTAAACCAGTACTGCCAAATAGAAATGACTGCAGATAGTAATGAGAACCGGTGAGTCTAAACTGGCCATAGGTGTGAATGTGAACTGGTCAGCTCTGTGATAGACTTATGACCTGCCCAGGGTGCACCCTGCCTCTAGCCTTTAAATGGCCCCCACCCCTCAACAACCTTAAACTGGATAAGCAGTTAAGAAAATGAATGGATGGGTGGATTTTCTCTGTAACAGCCATTTAAAGTATTTACATTGTTTATGGTAATTTTCCTTGGTAGCAGAATAGCTTGCTACTCCCCCACTGGGCTCAAATCACCTTCACACTCACAGGGGATTCATTTGAAACAATGCATGCATGTAATCAGCATTTTAGTTTGTAATTTAACTTGTGGCTATCAGCCTCACTGTTTACCGTTCACTTCCCCAGCTGCATCAGAGCTCTGCTAAGATAACAGTAGTTCCTGCTGCAGCTGCATCACATTAAAAGCAGTCAACAGGAAGACTGAGTTGGCTCTTATTTTGATAGTGACAGAAACCGCGCTGTGATATAAACGGAATATTAACATTCACCGTGTGTTATTATCAAACAAAATTGTTCTTTTAAATTTTCCATATGGATCATTTTAGAGAAACATGAAGGAGCAGTGATTGAACTGCACGGTAACAAACTCCTTAGTGTGCCTTACGCCGCGTGGGAAACTTTTCACGCAGTGTGCAGAGCGAAATCAGATTGCAGCTGCAATTGCACAAGTATCTTATTTGAGACAGAGTGACAGAAGTCTGTTACAGCAAGCACTAAAAAGCTGTATTCCTCTAAATGACGTCTCAGGTCCCTGAGATTGCATCAGGTCTCGGATAGAAACCATTTAGTTCCCTGATAACAATCTCTCTCCTCCAGCAACATGAACGACCCGTCTTTAATCAATGCTTTCCCTCAGAGGAGCTTCAGCCCAAAAGGAGTGACTCTCCTTCCTTTCACTTATCCAAAGATTCACAAAAACACTGCACTGAAACACTTGTGTGAATAACAACTATATACCACACTCCTCCTTAAAAATATCAAAATTACATGCGTCTGCTACTCTGAATCAACTATAATTATCAATAAACCCTAATCCTTCTTTGTGATGCTGCATGTACTTACATCTTTGCAAAGCTCCTATTTTCAATATTCTTATTATAAATTACTGTTACTGGAAGCAGCAGCATTGATATGCTTACCAGACAAGTTTTCTTTTCAACTGTGTGTACTTGAGTCTTTTTTGTTGTTGTATACGTTAGAACTTTCCATCCCTACTATGCAGTTAGAGAAAAAAACAAACAAATTGATCCTATAATACATGGGCTGCTGTGTGAAGGGAACAAATCCTAAACAAAAGATTATATTTGAATGCATGAAAGAGGCTTTTTGTTATTCAAGGCTTGAACTCCTGATTCAGTTGAGCATCCGTGTCAGTTTGATCTGAGATGCAATAAAAACGACTGGCACAGCTAAAAGTATCCTCGCACTGATGTTTGTTTAGCTCTGTAAATGTGAACTGCTGTCCTTTTGAGAAGCTGTAACTTTGGTCTTGGATGAAAATGTGTTATCAAGTGAAATGTGAGATTAAGGCGTTTGGGGTTTAAAGACACCTTAAGTAACTTATGACACTAAAAGAATTATATAGCCAAGTCACATGAGATCTGTCTGGATAAAGTCTAAGAGTTATCTCGCTCACATTGCAAACTGTCTGTTGCTTAAATACCAAGATCAGAGATTTTAAATGTTTCTGTCAGCACGCTAAAATTCTGTCAATGTATTTACTTCATATTTAACACTAAACACATGAAAATATTATTTGCGAGTTTTTGAAAAGTTTTGCAAAAAGCTACAAATGTCAACCTCATCGTGTCGTTATGTCAGCCAAGTACAAATAAAGGAAGGTTTTAAATATCAAGAGTTTTACTTTGCAGTTACATAAAGGTTTTTTAAAAAGACACATTGGGGTGTTGAGGCTGAGAAGCAGATCCTGCTCTCCAGCCTGTATGTTCACATTTCACCTTTACTGTTAAAGACGGGCTTGTTGAGACCGACTGTATGAACGGGCCAGTTATTGTCCCCTCATGAAAAACACTTGATAAAGTAGTTGATCTACTGAACAATAAGCATTGCTGCCAGTGGATCCATTTAAATAGATTTTATATGTAATGAATAAATGTGAAAACCACATGACTAAGAAGTAGAAGTGAAAAATGAAAGCGGTGGAATCTAAATCCATTATTCATTCAGATTGTCTCGTCTTTAAAATGCTCCAGGAATGCAGATTTCTAACTGTGCTTCGTTAAATTCTTCCATTTTTTCCTCCCGTGTTTGCTGTGAAGTACTTTCGATCCTTCTTTTGAGACAAGAGCTGTAAACTACACGATCATCATCATCGAATCATCATCATTACCTTTCTAAATCTTGATGATCACACTTGATGGTTAACAGGTGCTGTAACTCTACAGCCAGAGTTTGTTTGGTCTTTTATGGAGGATTTCATCACTGTGATGCTGTGGTCCTACTTCAGCAGTCTTCTTATTTAATGGTTTAAAGGTGGCAGGAGGAGACCAGCATAGTCTGCTTGGCTACTACTGACACAAGAAAGATTTTTGCCAAATCCAGCAAATAGAGTTGTCTTCAAATTTGATCTTTAAAAAAAAACACAATACAAATAGTTGTTATTGTTACTGAAGTGACACAGAAGGATCCACAAAAATCCTCACCTGCTATTCCTCATTTAGTCTCTACAGTATCTGAATCTTGTATCAGCAGCAGACTGAAGCCTGGGCCACGTGCCAACATGCAAACCAGTGCAACAACCTCCCATCTACTGAAACATACACACAACCACAACTACTAATCCACAGCGTGGTATGTTCTTATTAAACCATAAGAAGGACACAAAACACTTGGCTGGGATTGGCTCGTTGTTCTGGGACCTAATTAAGTAACCTGGAAATAATGGCAGTTGTTTTGGCCCAACAAGGATCAGGTCTTAATGAAGAAGAGAAGAAAACAACACAGCTCCTGGATGACTGAGGTCACTCCATGACAAATGTTCTCCTTCTTTACTTTCATTGTTCAGTTATTTAAAGTTATACACATACTGTAAGAGAGACACTTTTGTGTGACGTGATTATTTGATTTCAAAAAGTCTCTGAAGTCACAACTGGTCTAAAACTTTCACTTGGGTGTGAAAATGGTTTTTGTGAAGGCCGAAATAGAAATCCAGTAACACCTGTAACTGGTTTAAAATGGTCCGAGGAGCCGTCGAGTACTTTGTCAATTTAGCATTTTTCTGTTTGTTGGAGAAAAAGTAAAAATGTCAGCAGATATTTAATTGTTTTAAATTGTGTGATAGTGAAAGATATTATTGGGGTTTTTACAATAAATGCTCAGAGTACTTATTCACACTTCCTTTGCTGCAGAGCCTGTATATTCCAGTCATAAGCCAAGAGGCAGCTTCGAGCATTTACCTGGAAGGAGGAGATGCAACTTGTTACTTTTAATGAGAGAGGAAATTATGAAGTGCTTTCTTTTGATATGCAGAGCAGTTTCCATCAGACTGAGCTGGAAACATTTACATTTAATACTTTTTCCCAGATGAGAGAAAAATAAACTATTATTTTTCTCTCATCTGCAATTATTTAGTGGCGAGACTTAAGGAGCGAAGGTGGGTGTGTGCCCATTTGTGTGTCACTGTGAAGCCTTGTCAGGGTTCAGTCTCAATGTCACACAACAAAGACTGCTTTATCTCCACTTGGAAATGGTGACATTATGAGTGTGTCGACTATTGGTATGTAATGGCTGCAATTAACCTATCAGAACATCGTCCTTTGCTTGCAGAGGGCGAGAGCGTGACGCATCATGTTTTTCTCCCAGTGTGAAAGTGCTGGCTGTCTGCACTGAAGAAGAAACCGAAGCATACAAATGATGAGCTTCTCAAATACAGAGGGCATACTACAAGACGGCTGGCATTTTTCTCTGTTACATAATCAGTCTGGATTGGTTTATAAACAAACACCAGCCTTGAAAGCTTCATTATGAATCATCTTCTCACTGTCAGCACAACTTGATTATCTTTGCAGATTAAACACCTGGTCTAGAAGTGTTCATAGAGCAACATTTACAGTATGTTTAATGCATGTGGTGGAGAAACGAGCGGTACACTCTAAATTTTAAACAGCAATTAACTCCCTGTTTCATGTTGCATTATTTTATTATATAAAAACAAATAAAAATGTTCTGAAGCTTTATTTTGATGGCATCAAACCAAATAAGAAATTTGGTTATGTTTTGATCAGCATTTGCTGATTGCTTTCTTTTTATGAGGAGGACATGTGAGAGGAGCAGGAGGAGCCACCAAAAGCCTGGAGAGGTGGGTATCAAATCAACAAACACAGAGTAACTGTTCATTAAGGTTTAAGAGGAGTCCTCGTCACACAATAGAATCAGAAACTGTGAGAATTTTGAATCTGAACAAAGCAACTTTCTATCACATGACCCTCGTTAACTTCACCGCTCATTTCTGTAGGTTTTCTCTCCTACAATTGAACAGAAGAATAACAGCGACACATTGCACAAGGATAACCAGAACTTCGTGGATGGGTTGCTCACATATCTTGAAAATTCGCCTCACAATCCTAACAAGACACAGAGCAGCCGGAGCAAGTTACACGATGCAAAAAAGACGGCGCATTTCATTCATTTTCTTTTTTAATAAGAGGTTTTTCTGTGTGGAGTTGCATGTGTGTATTTTCTCCTGGCCGTGAGTCCAAAGATATGAATGTTAGATTAATTAGTGATTTCAACTTGGCTGTCTTTTTTGTAGTGGTTTTAAGAACAAAGTAAAAATAATCCTCTTAACAATTCCCTTCTTTTAATTTATCTTACATAACTTGCATGCTCTTTTGTGTTTTCAAATTTTATTTTATGTTTTTAAAAAGAATGTAATGAACAACTTCAAATCCTCCTCCCATTCTGGAAAGGGCGAGCCGAGCACCAGCCTGCATCTTTAAAGTAGTCTCCAGTGTGTCCTGCACCAAATGGACATCACGCTGTTAAATAACTCTGAGAAGACACTATTGCTTTAACAAACTCACATTTGGTTCAGTTAAATTTTCATGTAGCTGTGCCACATACATTTTCACACTAAGTATGATTGTCCCACATGTCACCATAAACCAAAGCGTCGTCTAAATGGAAACACAGCCTGTCAAACTAGCCGAAGGCTTCATGAGGCTTTGAAATGTTGCAGGAAATCAGTAATAAAAGCTGAGATTTCTTCGTCCTGGCCGTTACTGACATCTGCCAATATCCCTTTAAAGGTCTAGTCTCATGACAAATTTTTCACTTCCAACCCAATCAATGAAGTATTTCATGTGTAGCACTGCACAATCAGGTTCAGTGACAGCATTAACCTTTCTAAAGTCAGAATCTATCCATCAGCCTTATCTGCCAGCAGACACGGAGAAGCACACAGAGCTTGCTTGTTCAGCTTTCCCATTTTCCAAATGTATTTAGCTTCTTTTTCCATCCCTTTGCACTTTTCCATAGGCATCCCATAAACATGCTGGCTTAATGGCTTGAGCAGCCCCCCCATTTATGTCATGCTCAATTAGCGTGTAGTGTGTTAAGAGAGATGAGTGTTATTGAAACAGCTTCACAAGGTCTGACTGCTGAACATCTGACAGAAAACCCAACTGGTTGTTTAAACGTGTTACTCTGTTAAAATGGGTCCAGATGGAAATGTTAAGTAATCAGCAAACAAAGCTCTTAGGAGCCCACCAATCACTGTTTACTTCAGAGTGAGGTGGCAGCATGATAGGACTTTAATAGTTTACTTCATACGACTGAACTTTCCTCCTTTCTAGAGTATCAAATAGTGCCTGACTGAGACACGGCTTTTAAAGTCTGCTAAACCCAGTCTGAAAAAGTGAGTTTGTCAAAAGCAACAAAACTTGATCTTCTGATTCAAATCTTCAGCTTTCCTATCAAAAGGCTGTGTGTTCTTTGGTCTTGACCATCACTAAACATCTGAGCAGTGGAGCAGGCAACAGGCAGTGTAAGATGGCACAACATTCAATTCATCACCTAACAAGCAATCCCCATACTGTGCGCCCAAATACTTCATTAGCATTGATGCTTGTGCTTTGTTCCCTCATTGCAAGTATAAAAGTAAAAGTAAAGACAAGAACCAACAGACTTAAAAACTCCTTTGTCCCACACGCCATCAGACTGTTTAACGCCTCACTGGAGGGGAGAGGGAGGGGAGACAGGAGGACAAAGGAGGGGGGACAACTAAGCTGTGGTGCCTCTTCACTTCACTGTGCAATACTTTTTGTTAATAGTCAACGGTGCAATAGACTCCATACTTGAAATGTGCAATTCACTTGTATTTTTATTTTTATTCCTATTTATCCCCTTTGTATATTTTATCTATATATGTCTTTGTATTTATATATATATACATATATACACACACATATATATATACACACATATATATATACATATACATACATATACATATATATATATATGTATATATATGTATATATACATATATATACATATATATGTATATATATGTATATATACATATATATACATATATATACATACATATACATATATATATACATACATATACATACATACATACATATATATATACATACATACATATATATATATATACATATATATATGTATGTATGTATATATATATTATTCTGTAACTCTGTAACTTCTGTCGGTGCTTTTTTGGAAACCGAATTTCCCAGAGGAACCCACCCGAGGGATTAATAAAGTTTTATCTTATCTTATAACATAGACTTTAAAGTCTCGTCCAAATGTTGTAGCGCTCCTTGAGGCTACTTGACACCTGGTGTTTAAGCCTCAAGCTGTTTTATCATTCGTGTGAAATTGCCCTCTTGGTCAGTTTGGACCACAAAAAGTTGACATGAAGGAGAACTTTTACATATTACAGTCATCATATAGTAATTCCTAGCGTTGATGTTTGGTAATGGACCCACACAATACAAGATTAGACATTCAAATGAAGTGAAAGCATGATGGACTGAAATTTCTCACTTTGCATGTGTCATAGCAGTTGGTTGGTTGAGGATGCTGCCCAAGACATTATTTGATTCCTAAGGTTCTTGTGAGGGTTGACCGAAATAAAAGATTTATGAACTCTCTTTCCAAACCTTCCAAAGCTAAATCATTACCCAGAAGGACAGGTGTTGGGGACAGGTACCGCCTCTCTTCAAATCAGATTGGAATAGAGATTGAAAGTATCAAAGGACATCCACAGAGGAACCAAACCTTTGCCAAGCACAGAAGATTTCAGTTGAAGTGCAGGCTGAGAAAGGTAAAGCACTCTCCACAATAAAGCACTAAGTGGTACCTTTTCCCTTCCATCTACAGATACAAAACCATCTAAAAAGTGCATGAGTTACATCAGTGTGCTCTTTAAAGAAAGAAGATTAGTTTTATCAGATAAGTCTCAGCTTTTTACTGTTTGCCCAGCTGACCACACACAGGGGGAGGGAGGCCTGCTTATTGGACAGTTCTCTCTGGTGTCCTTTGTTTTGACAAGAGTAGCCGACTTTGTTTGGACCTGGAACATCGCTCACATCTATGAGAAGCCTCATGAGACACTCCTGGCCTAAATCTGGAATTTTCAAAACATACTCATCGACCATAAGAGCAGCAGACTTATAATGCTACTGATATTAATAAGAATAAGGCACCTTAACCTTCTGCTCATTAATCTAAGTAGCAAGGTGAGAAGGCAGAGTGCTAATAAACTCTTCAAAGGCAGTAAGGTCACATAAATCATCATATTTCTGCACCACTGTATAAACTGATGCATACATGCAAAAAAGAAAAAACTGTATCAGCACTAAGGACAGAGCTAAATGCCAGGACCAGAAAACTGCACACGTTGGAAAATCAAGGTTTAATAAATAAACCAGCGTTTATTTAGCAGGATTGCTAGCTTTTTGTTTAGTTATGTTGATACTTACCCCAAAAATACTCCTTAAGTCGCCTTTTTGGGGAAGTTTTTTCAGTTTTTTGACCAGTTCAAGTCTACTGCTGAATTAACCAAACCAGCATTTGTAAGCTAAGCCAACGTTTTGAGAGACAATCTTTTCAGACACACAAAGATCAAAGCATTACTGTGGTTAGTATCCATATTTGGCAGTTACCTTGGACTATGTGGCAAAAGAAAGAATGAAGGAGGATCAATCCAGAAGAAGAAAACAATGTGAGGAACTAAACACACAATTATTCTCCATAACCTGGAGCGTTTTGGTTTAAACCCCCAATTTATGCACCCCCCTGTCGTCATGTGCACACTGGCAGCTGGTATTGATGCATGTCTAAATTTCCTGTATTAGGGAAGATTGTCCAAGCTGCTCCCAATTCTTCAACCCCATGGACCCAACCCAACTCAAAAAATAACAAAGAGGCTTGAAAACAACAAAATAACTGTTGGGGGATAAAAAATTAAAAAAAATGCTCCAGTCAGACAGCAATAAATAAATAAAGATACCCAAACACATCTCACTCCCCCCAAAAAAGAAAGAAAGAAAGAAAAATCTTCACTCTGGGTCTCCCAAACCTTATTTTGCAGGTATAAACTTTTAAGGCTTTTCTAGATTGTATCAGTGGAGGTGCTCTTACCTCCTATGGTTAGCTAATTCAGGATGTAACTAAGAAGTTAGAGCCACACAATAATAATTTTCACGAAGTCAATAATTCAAAGAAAGCTGAACAAAACAAAAATGGTGCTAACCTATGAGCTACATCTGGATATACTAGAGATAACTACAATATAATGCAACCAAAGCAAATG
This sequence comes from Neolamprologus multifasciatus, assembly GCF_963576455.1. Lineage (NCBI taxonomy): Eukaryota > Metazoa > Chordata > Actinopteri > Cichliformes > Cichlidae > Neolamprologus > Neolamprologus multifasciatus. The sequence goes on from NC_140440.1 coordinate 35,960,575, forward strand.
AAATCTGCTGGTTGTCTGAATGACAGCCTTCTGAAGGCTTCCAGGAAGGTGAAGTAATTTCCTTTATTAGGAGCCATTAATTAGGACCCAAAAAGCAGGCCCAACAACCTGCACTAACATAAGCCTAAGGCCATCCCAGAATGCCGAGCTCCTGCTGATAAGTGGACCACCACTGTTTGAGAAATGGGCTGTGTGAAATGAGGGGACAGGGCCGAGTAAGAGCATCTTCTCTGGAAGTCATAAGAAGATATTTATAGAATACTAGCTGGATGACTTATGCTGCTATTAAGTGTTAACACTGTCAGGTCTGATGTTGTGGCAAGGCCATAATACCTGGCAGCTGTGGTTGTCACTCAAGAGTCATAACAGGATATGCGAGGGGCCGTGAATTCCAGTACAATGATTGATGGGCACTTTTACTGATGAGACTCCTTAATAGCTCTGTGTCGTCTGCGTTCCTCAGACTCTCAGCATGCCTCCAGTCCTTCAGACCTGTCTGGCACTGTGTAGTGCAGCAGAAGCAGCCACACCGACAGGACGTCATACGTGAATCTTAAGATCGGCCTTCACCTGCCTCGGCATAAACGGGTGGAACATTTTCAGTGGCAGGATGTGATTCAAGATGCATAGAAATCCTGCAGGTTTATTCTGTTTTAATCACATGGGTCTTGACTCTACTGGTGATGTAAAACAATGATCCAGTCTCTTTCAGCTGCATCATTTAAATGTGTATCGTTACAATAACTCCTCAGTAACTGAGTAATCAGTATCTTCACATATGCAAACCTCTTTGTGAAGTCTGCACTGGGAAATGATCATTCACCTGGAGACAACATTATGATGACAAAAAGTGAAATGTGGGTCAGTGTGAGCAGATGTTACGCTATTAGAGGAGAGTCTGGAGCAAAGGACTCTGTCAATCATGCAGGACCCATAGGTGGAAACATTAATCTGCAGGATCTCAGTTACATGAGTCTTTGAGTTCCTTTGTGATTCACAGTTTAAAGCTTCAAACGACAGGTCACAAAGGGATCAGACAAACCAACAGGCCTTGAGTCAACACAGACTTCAGCATAAAGATGCAACGAGGCTGCCAATGTCCACTGCTAAACAACCAACTTCTTCTTTAACTAGTACATGTGTTCAAATAGAGCTGCTTACACACTGGACTATGGACAGAGTTGATTGTAAAGGACGTGTGAAAGTCATTCCTCAAGTATCTAAAACCTCGGCAGCTATTTGTCATCGTCAGAGCTGTCAATCATGCTTAACAACACTGTTAGTGATACGTGTGATTTACAGTCAGATGCTGAAGTCCAGATAGGATGACAGCACAGCCTCAGCGTTTTCCTCTCCTCATTAGCATGTCACAGGAGTGATTCATGACATGCAGCCTTGCATGGTCCTGAAAGCTTTGACTGCTAACCAACCAGGTAGTTATTTAAACATTACTGTGCATTTTAATTGGGCGTGCTTTGGGATTTCAGTATCGTTTCATGCTTTTGATTTGATCGACTCTGTGTGTAATATGAAATTATATTTAAGTAAATTTCTCTTCAGATCCTCAACACTGTTTCGTGTTTTTTCTACAGATTTATCCTCTTATTTCTTCTGCAAACAGGAACACTGAGTGACTGAAGCAGCTATCTCCTATTCTAACAAAAAACCCATTAGGCATTTCTGTCACAGTTTATAGAACAAAAGCACTTTGTATGAGATGATTACAATTTCCTTTTCCAGTCACTTCAATTTAACTTCCAGTGGCAATAAACCATAACAATGTCCTAATTAATTTCAGCTCTGAAATTCATAGTTAGTCAAACAGACTGTCGGGATTATAGCTCGCAGGGCCAAACACGACTGAGGCTGAAGTATAATTGAAAAAGTGGCTTCATTAACTGTGTTTGCTGTATTTCTGCAAAGGCAACAAAAAAGAATCTAAGAAATGTTGAGAAACAGACGAACAGGCTGTGGATTATAGCAAGCCGCATACAGACCACAAATCAAAATTCTACTCCGACTTCACAAAAAGCTCCAGCATCTCAACAAAAACTGTTTTAAAAAGACAACATTGAATACTACGTATTTACAAAGGTGTTGAAAAGTGCATTTGGTGGTCAGATTAACCAGCAAACTGCATCTAACAGCAAGCAGCTGTCAAAAGTTTCATGGCAACACATTGAAAATAAGGCTTAAGCTGAATAGTGTAAGTGATAGAGTGTAAGCTTTCATATAAGTTCAATTCAATTCAATTCAATTCAATTTTATTTATATAGCGCCAAATCACAACAAATGTCGCCTCAAGGCGCTTCATAGATACAGAGAAAAGCCCAACAAGTGCTTTACCGCATCATCCTTGAATGATACATTTTGGAGCCGTGTTCATTTGACTTGCACTCCTTCTGTGTCATACCCCGTTTAGACTGGCACCTGGCTCAACACTTTATTTAGATACTTATTTTTAAAGCCTTTCAGACGTCCCTGGTCCTGAAAAGAAGATACAACATCAAAGAACAGATTGAGTAGTCATCGTATGAAGTATCTGCTTCTCCTAACAAAGCCTTCATACATACAATGTAACACAAAAAGATAAATATGTCAACATATTCTGCTTTTTGCAGGATTCATTGCTAGAAAACTGACAACACAAATAAAATCTCTCAGATTGTATTAATTCAGCATCGAGCTGCTTTCACTCAATCACAGTCGCAGCTCACGAGTATTGGAGTTATTTTTTTATGCCAAACTGAATCAAAGCACTAAATCAGCTGGTGGCAGTAATCATACATGAAGGCTGCATTATTCATTAGGCTCCCATGTTTCTATGAAGACAAGAAAATTTTTAAAAATGTGGAGAAAAATCCTTCCAGAATCAACCTCCCCCCCTGTGCAACAGAACGGAGACATTACTTTGTGGTTTCAGCGTATTTCAGTCTAATTTAGAGTTTAGTCGTGAAGTCTATGGAACCACGTAACAGACGTCTCAGCCAACAGTGACAACCAGACATTAAGTTATGACAGCTGTCTTTTCTGAATAGGTCGAGTGCACGTTGAAAGGACCCACATCATACAGTGGGGCAAAAAAGTATTTAGTCAGCCACCGATTGTGCAAGTTCCCCCACTTAAAATGATGACAGAGGTCAGTAATTTGCACCAGAGGTACACTTCAACTGTGAGAGACAGAATGTGAAAAAAAAATCCATGAATTCACATGGTAGGATTTGTAAAGAATTTATTCGTAAATCAGGGTGGAAAATAAGTATTTGGTCAATAACAAAAATACAACTCAATACTTTGTAACATAACCTTTGTTGGCAATAACAGAGGTCAAACGTTTACTATAGGTCTTTACCAGGTTTGCACACACAGTAGCTGGTATTTTGGCCCATTCCTCCATGCAGATCTTCTCAAGAGCAGTGATGTTTTGGGGCTGTCGCCGAGCAACACGGACTTTCAACTCCCGCCACAGATTTTCTATGGGGTTGAGGTCTGGAGACTGGCTAGGCCACTCCAGGACTTTCAAATGCTTCTTACAGAGCCACTCCTTTGTTGCCCGGGCGGTGTGTTTTGGATCATTGTCATGTTGGAAGACCCAGCCTCGTTTCATCTTCAAAGTTCTCACTGATGGAAGGAGGTTTTGGCTCAAAATCTCACGATACTTGGCCCCATTCATTCTGTCCTTAACACGGATCAGTCGTCCTGTCCCCTTGGCAGAAAAACAGCCCCATAGCATGATGTTTCCACCCCCATGCTTCACAGTAGGTATGGTGTTCTTGGGATGCAACTCAGTATTCTTCTTCCTCCAAACACGACGAGTTGAGTTTATACCAAAAAGTTCTACTTTGGTTTCATCTGACCACATGACATTCTCCCAATCCTCTGCTGTATCATCCATGTGCTCTCTGGCAAACTTCAGACGGGCCTGGACATGCACTGGCTTCAGCAGCGGAACACGTCTGGCACTGCGGGATTTGATTCCCTGCCGTTGTAGTGTGTTACTGATGGTGACCTTTGTTACTTTGGTCCCAGCTCTCTGCAGGTCATTCACCAGGTCCCCCCGTGTGGTTCTGGGATCTTTGCTCACCGTTCTCATGATCATTTTGACCCCACGGGATGAGATCTTGCGTGGAGCCCCAGATCGAGGGAGATTATCAGTGGTCTTGTATGTCTTCCATTTTCTGATGATTGCTCCCACAGTTGATTTTTTCACACCAAGCTGCTTGCCTATTGTAGATTCACTCTTCCCAGTCTGGTGCAGGTCTACAATTCTTTTCCTGGTGTCCTTCGAAAGCTCTTTGGTCTTGGCCATGGCGGAGTTTGGAGTCTGACTGGTTGAGGCTGTGGACAGGTGTCTTTTATACAGATGATGAGGTCAAACAGGTGCCATTCATACAGGTAACGAGTGGGGGACAGAAAAGCTTCTTACAGAAGACGTTACAGGTCTGTGAGAGCCAGGGATTTTCCTTGTTTGAGGTGACCAAATACTTATTTTCCACCCTGATTTACGAATAAATTCTTTACAAATCCTACCATGTGAATTCATGGATTTTTTTTTCACATTCTGTCTCTCACAGTTGAAGTGTACCTCTGGTGCAAATTACTGACCTCTGTCATCATTTTAAGTGGGGGAACTTGCACAATCGGTGGCTGACTAAATACTTTTTTGCCCCACTGTACATGCATTTGCAATATGAAAGAGTTTCAGTGGCTGAAGGAGGAACACTGATGGAAGAGGAGACAAAGAAACTGAATTAGCAGTTGGGAACAAAGAGAAATGAAGACTTCTCTGTGAATATAAAACTATTCACCAACATTAGGTTATATGGTTCAGTCATATTGTGTGTGCTCCATTACCATTTGTATGATAATCACGCAGATTGCTTTTCTGCCTTTCCTTTGTCCCTGAATACCAAGACTGTCAAGGCGAGCTCATAGTGAATGCAACGTGTGCCACTTCCCAGCAGCTTGTTCAAGGTCTCCTGGTGTTAATTTGTTCAAAAATGTATGTATAGTCACATTAAAGAGATTTTCCACCTTAATAAAAAAAAATATCCCCACTGATAAATAAATATTTGTAAAGACTGGAATGAAAATGGAAACAACGTGACCTGAAAATATTCACAGGAGAGATGAAGCACATCACACCGTAAGTTTTGGAATTACTTTTTTTAAACTGTATTCAAAATGTTCCTTGTAAATGTCACGCTGACTTTAGTGTCATTTTCCAAAAGGTTGCTCTGTTGTAATTTCAATATATGAAATGCCATAAAGTAACATGGCCAAATGAGTTTTAACAAGAGGCTTACACGTGTGCTTGTGATTGTAATTAGTCAAAGAAGTTTAGTGTCTGTGATTCTTCGGCTTAACAATATTTAGATGGGATATTAATCCTGAAACTATTTTTCCACAAGGCAGGTTTGTGTCTTCAGGATTTTAAGAGCAACAAAACCTTTTACATTATATCATGTTTTTATAGTTAGAAGAGATTGTGCTGAAGTGACATTGCACTGTAGACTGTAGGCGCTTGTCTAGACCAAAGTACTACATTTTTTTCCTACAAGAGCCTGATATCTACTTACATTATATATATTATTATATACCCACTTTAAATTTCTATTGAAATTTAAAACAAATGTTCTCATATGTGGATCAAATTTTTCTCAGAAACAAAAATCAGGTAAAATAAATAAATAAATAAATCAGTTTTTACATTTATCAGGTCCCAATCAGCCCAAATAGCAAAGATAAATTAAAAATGCATGTCATGAAAGAGTTTGGGTGTTAGGAGGTTAAAGAATATAAAGCTAATATATTTAAAACTGCACTTTAAAAAGAAACCTGCAAATTAAAACGCTCCAAATGTCAGTTACTGTGGAAAAGGGGCTTAAATATACGGTCTTATTGCTACTCTCAAAGTTAGCCATCAATTTGTATAAAATACCCTCAAATGTAACTTTAAATAACTGCAGTAATACCTGCTCAACATTACAAAAACAACAAAGAAAGATGACTGATTGTGTCACATCTCCTGCTGCAGCAGCGGTTTTCACTCATGACCACGATACGCAGCTGCGGCTCTGAGTGGGGTCGACACCTTGAATTCATTACAGTACAGATGCCTGTATGCACTTTGTAACTCACTCTGTATCCTGTAACTTACCTTTTATTGTCTCATCAAAAATATTACCAGCATTAAAAACGTCTTCTTTTCATTGTGCACACAGCTTCCACTGCCCAGAGAGCGTGCATCTACCTCTGAACAATCTGACTCTGAGTGTGCATGTGCCCACCCTCCTCACGCCAAAATTGGCCTGCAACCCCACTGCACTTAATGATCCGCGCCCAAGTATGCTTCAGTTTGCTCCAGCATCTCGACTCTTCTCCTTGTTTCTGAGAAGCTCTCTTGGAGACAACCATGAGGTTCATGACTTATTTGGGGCAGTTTCTGGAAATCCTCCCGTCTCGCACGCCTTTTAAATCTGGTAAATACTTAACAGCTGATGAAACACTGGAATTCCACGCTTGGAGATCATGCAACATGATTACTGTGCCCGAATCCACTTGAATGACGCTTAGCCTCGTCTCTTCGAGTGTCCCGGGCCACAACACACAGCAATCACTGCTGTCAAATGAAATCAGCTTCTGCGGTTTATCTGGAGTGCAGATAAAGTACACTGTACATCATTACATTACATATCACGTTGATAGTAGCATCTCCTGTTTATTCACAGTGTAAACAGCAAAGCGATACATTAATTTCCCCTTTGACAGCTTTGGACGGCACTAAAACATGTTCGTGTTTCAAAGCCGTAGCAGCTCGCTGGGCCTCTCCGCCTGCACAATTTTTAATGTGATGTTGTTCTTATCCCTTTCACCCATGGCTTTTCAATAATATGAATTCCTTGGTAATTCTTTGCCATCTTGCTAACTGAGCTGCACGCACCAGAGGATTGGATACCTTCCACTCGGATTAAAATTATAACAGTAAAGATCTGAGCGCTTTAAGTCACCCCAAGGCTACCACGAACACCTGATGGAGAGCGGATGCACAGCACTCTGCTTCTGCTGACCACACTAGGAGGACGAGCAGCATGCATAAAATCCACATACATAAAATATATTCTTTTATTTTATTATTATTTTATGTAAGGTGTCTGAGGCAGAGCCATGTTTTAATGAGGCTACCGGTACGGGAGATTAAACTAAGATTGGTATTTGAAGTTTCAGTGTGCTGTGCCAAAAAGAGGATTAATGATTCATTTATAGCACTCACACTGACAGACAGTGCAAAGTGCGTTTCGATTTTTATTTTTTTATTATAAAAATATAATGAATACATGGAATTTATGGCTCAATTTATATTAACTTCATACGTGTCTATGTCACATTATGTTTGATCAAACTATTTTTGTTTATAAGCTGATAGACTTCACCAACTATTATGAAGCTATATTTATCATGACACTATACTACATAACTTCCAAACACACTACAGCTTTCAAAGCGTGGCTCTTATGTGTTATCATCGCAGCAGCAGGGTTGGATCCCTGAGGAAGAGCGTGGCAGAGAGTCAATGGACCTAATGTGGAGGGATTCTTCTCCGGGGGCATTCACGTGGGAATGTGGCTCTGCTTTCACAGTTATCACTCACAGAGAGCTGTCAAATGCTTAGTGACATTCACTTGATCCAATTAATTAGGACCTAATAAGCCATAGAGAGGAAAGGGATTTGGATCTACAGGGTGGTGACAGAATCAAAGGCCTTCAAATGAGGCCACCATCCATCTCAGCGTGGCTGTTAATGAGACACATGAAGCCGTCGACGTATAAACACGTAGAAAAGCAAACCAGTCTCACTAATAAAATAGAATAATCTCATGTTCAGATCAGTGTTGCCAACTTAGCGACTTTGTCGCTATATTTAGCGAGTTTTCAGACCCCCTAGGGACTTTTTTTCTAAAAAAAAAAAAAAAGTCGCTAAAAAAAGACGTGAAAGACATTACAAAAAACAATAATTGCTAAAAGAAATTTAATTTGTAGTTCTAAATAAATTCTAAATGCATTTAGGACGTTTTTTGCTCACTTTATGTCTCGTCCACGATGTTATTTCTCTCTCCAACAACGTAGGTTACAATTACATTAGCATGACCAATTATGCAAATTAGGCGATGACGTCATTTAGCGACTTTTAGGACAACCAATAGCGATTTTCCTTACTGAGGAGTTGGCAACACTGGTTCAGATCAGACGTTTGTGCTGAAACTAATGTGGAGGAAACCAAACAGTCCTAACAGAATATTTAATAACTTATTGAGCTTATATGCTAACATGCTGATTTTCTATGCATGCAATTTACAATTTGTTGGCTGCGTCATACCCAGTGCCTGCAATAATTAATTAAGTAGTGGTAAACGGAGGTGGCATCCTCGGCTGCACGGAGCAGATGTTGTAAATCCAATGCAGCTCACGAGGACAGGTGCCCTCCAGCCGGTTCCTGTCTGCTGCTTTGGTAATGGTTTGTTTCCTTTCCGGGAACACTGGAGAAATTGAACAACACTCAATCTAACCTCTATCATCTACTTATTATAAGGTTGTGCAATAAAGCATGAGATGACTAATCACCTCAAGAGCATGCTCTGTGGGATAAAACGCATTGCGTCTGAGATATACGTTGATTATTCAGACTCAGTTTGCTCAAGAGTCCCGATTTTGTCGGATAAATTCCAGTTAATCCAGTGGGGCTCTCCGAGGATAGTAACTGCGTCCTGCCGCCTGAGCATTACAAGGACACACACTGAAAAACCTTTTAAAGCAAATGCATCAAATTTAGGATGTTTTTGAAACTTCAAGGATTCTATATCTGAGATATTTTCAAGATGTTCAGCTCTTATGTCGGTCTTTGTCTAATCTTATTTAGAAATGTGACGCTATGGGTGGAACATTCAGAGCACGGCAAAGCTGTCATCTGTTCACTTACTTGTGTGCTGGGTCATGGTGGGCTGGAGCAAGCGTATTTGCATTTATACCCACGGGAAATGTAGTTTCCAGTTCACTTGTCCTGGGTGTTTTGGGGTTGTGGAAGGAAATAGAAAAAGCTCACACCAAAATGAGGAAAAGAAACACTTTGTCCACTATTTGTACTCCTGAGCTGGTGCTGTTGAGAACTATAATGTCAGTGTGAATGTGTGTTTTTGAAGGATGAATGTGCGATCATTACCAGCACCTTTCAGGGGAGCCTCAATAAATAGATAGGGTTTCTCCTGCATGCAGGTAAATGTATACTGTATTTGTCATCCAGTGGTGTTTTATGCACACAGGAACAGACATCTGAAAATTATTGGTAAACTGATACATGTCTGTTTTAATAAATTAAGACTTACTGCCCTTATCGTATGAGTGCACCTCCTCCTGGAAATTCAGGTAAATCTTAATAGCTAACACTAGGGATGCACTGATACCGATGCTGGTATTGGGTATCGGGGCCGATACTGTAAAATGTGTGTGTACTCATACTCGTAAAAGTTAACCGATACCATGAACCAATACTAACTTATTTCATTAATCAGAGGGTGGCTTGTCATTTCTGTTGTAGTTTTTTAGATTGGGGTTATTAAAATAATAATTGGCCACTAGGGGGCCAATTATTATTTTATTTATTATTATATTTTATAATAAATAATTATTTATAATTTATTTTATTTTATAATTTTTATTTATAAATAAAAAAAATTATAATATAATTATAATTATAATAAATTATTTATAATTTATTTAATTTTATAATTGTTTATATTTTATTATTTATTTAATAATTATTATTATTTATAATTATTTATTTAATAATAATTATTAATTATAATTATTTTGTTTGTTTGTTTGTTTGTTTGTTTGTTTGTTTGTTTGTGTGTGTACAATATGGACACTCTGCAATAATTTAAAAGTTTAATTTATTCTCAAACCTAATTTGTATTTATTTGATTCCAAACAGAAGTGTTTATTTATTATTCTGAAAGCTCGAGACAGTGCCAATAGTTCAGTGATATTTTGTTAAATTACAATGTGGAGACTCTGCAATAATTTAACAGAAGTGCTTATTTTTCACTTGAAATTTTTTTGTGGTCATTTTTATTAAGATTTTATTTTTTATCGGCAGAGAATAAAATAAAACCTGTCTTCCAATTCATTGTATTTGTTTGTGTGTGTGTGTGTGTGTGTGGTAGAAGTATCGTTTTTTGTACTCTGTATCGGCAAGAACTCAGATCCAAGTATCGGTATCGTATCGGTTTCAAAAAATTGGTATCGTTGCATCCCCAGCTAACACATATACATATTTATATCGCTTCGTAATTTAGTATTTTTTGTGTGACCTTTAATATTGTCTTTGTTAGTATTGCATTGTAATCAGATGCTCGTCTCGTAGGATCAGTACTTTTACTACACCTGTAACTTGAGTCACATGGGAGGACAGGCTCCGCAGATCGCTGCTAGCTTCTGATTTTAATCGCTTTAGTGCCATTTTCTCTATTTCATGTTTCTCGGTCAAGACAATAATTCAATTCATACTGTGCAAACGAGAATTTCCGGTCATTTCTTTTTACTGTGGTTACAATAAGGGCACAAACTGATTTTGCTGATTTGATTAACTGAAGAGATCCTCGTAGGCATAAAAGATGCTGAATTAATTTCTACTGCTTGGCGTCGTAACTCAGCGGCTGTACGGTCTAGTCTGGGAACGCTGATAAGAAACAATTCCATTTGCTGGCTGAACTGTAGTGTAATTCACTTGCCTGCGCCTGTAAACAAACAATGAAACGGTAATTAAATACTATAAAGTCTGATGCTGCACTTATTTTAATTGAATAATAGCAGTCATATAAGCCTACGATACATATGCGCGGCTACAGATATCAAATAGTCGCTTTGCTGAGCTCGTTCATCCTGCCTGTCACTAAACCTGTTTTTTAGGCAACAATGATACAAGGAAGCTGCATCCATCATGTGCGAGCGATGCTGTCTGAGCTCCTTCTCTGGCTCAGAGTTTGGTTTCTGAACTGAATGCCACATATTTTAAATCTTCTGGGCCAATATAATAGGCCACAGTTGTGAAAAGAAGTTAATTTAGAGAAAGGGGAACATACATATCAAACCTATGACACTTTCTCTTGGCCTTTTCATAGATTTAAGCAGTAATTACTATTACTGCTGGATACAGGCTTTTCAAAAAACATGACCAGTGCATGACAGAGTAGCTTTTACCACAGTAAAATTGGAAAGGGGATAAGGGAATGAATTTCAGCAGCTGTCATTTCTGTTGAGAGGAAAAACACTGGATAGATTACTACTGCCTACACTCCTCGTTATTAATGCCAGGAAGTCAAAGAAGAAACAGAAAACTCTCTATATTCCAAAGCAGACTCAAGGTTATTTAATCAGAATAAGAGATCAATGTTATTAAGAAATCCACATCAGCTAATCTTATAATTTTTAAGAGGATTACACCACTCTGGATCTCATAAAAATGTATTTTTGATGACTCAGAGGTATTTAAAGCTAGCTTACAGACATTTAAATAAAACAAAACAACTACCGAAGACCAAAAAGTATGTCTTGGGTCTTCGTCCTGAGTATTCACCTCCATATATCTTCGTGAAACTTCACTCACCCCAAATAGATCTAGCAGTGGCCCAGAAACACAAGAGGAAAGCAGAAAATGGAGCTTAAGCCCTCCATTTGAAACTGTGTCATAATGGGGCCATGCCTACTTGTGTGGAACAGTCCTTTTTCTCTCGATAACCGCTGACAGACTGAGTTAATGAGCCTCTGTTTGGCCCTCAGAGGCCACTGTATGTCTATAACCTCAGGAAATTCAGAAGATGGCTCTAACGGGTCTAATGCACCTTTTAGTCAGATCAGGTCTACGTATCGTTTTCACTTTGTGCCTCTAAACTTTGTCATCCTCAGCAGTTTTCAGCGTTCATATTAAGCAGATTGAAGAAATCCATTTTGCAGCTGTATCACTGTTACTCGATTTAAAAAGTAATATTTTCTTTCATCTGAGTGTTTTTAGTGCTTCTTAGCCTCTTTTGAAAAGAGGTGTAATAGAGTTTATCTTCTCTAAGGATCAGACCTCATTGATTTACCAGTGACCACTGAGGGCACCTAACAGTTGTGAAAGAAGTCTCCTAAATCCTGCCCTTCAATGAGAGAAATATTACAGTATATGTACATTATTTTACTGAAGTACAAATATTTTGTATTAAAATATGCTTTAAACTTTATAAATTAAGTCAATAAAGAGTGCACCATTGTAATGCTGCTGCTGGAGCTGAAGCAAAATCACACCATGATTTACAAGTTGATTTAATTCTGCTAAATGTGACAGTCGGCAATTAAAGCTTTAAAAGGAGCACAAAGGAAATAAAGCCTTCAAACGACAGATGAATTTATTGTATCTTTATCTCAGGAGTGCAGCGGCGTCATAACCCTCCAGTGTCTTCAGCAGTAAAGTAATCCAGTGACAGCTAACAGCATATCTGCTCCTACACAGCAAAAACTAACTTTTGAGAGTTAATTTGTCGAACTTTATTTTCAAATTGTTAACAAACATGCTGTAAAACAGCACTTATACTGCTGCCACTCACACTGTCAATCATTCCCAGTCGTAGAGTTTGTGGTGCCGCTTCTTTGAAACTGACCAATCACATTCAGGCCCTTCTTTCTTTGCTTCAAACTATCAAAAGTCAGATTTCATAGAGTTTAGCTTCAAGAGCAGAGCTGCCTCTGCTGCAGTGCTTACCAAGCAGATACTCTGACATGCACGATGGCTAGTTTGTGGGCTTGGCTCCGAGTTTGTGGGTTTTTTAAGTTACACATGAGGAATTTAACTGAACAAGTGGCAATAAATCCTTACACCCCTAAGATGGAATTATTTGCTTGTGATTACGTTTTAACACACACCAGTTTTTCCATAAATATAATTCCACATGGTTACAACAACCAGACCACCAAGACTTCCACCTTTGGCTGCCACCTGATCCACACTGGACTGGACCCCTACAGCCGTTGCAGGTGTTGGTTCGGCAGGAGTGTTGGCTCATGTGGCTCATGTGGGCTGTGCGTGACTGCACCCCGTGGGCTAAGATCTGACCACAGATGCTCACCTGTGAGCCCCTCCCCCCAGGAGTGATGCTGGGGGTTGGTTTAGTAATCCCAATCTGAGTGAGGTAACATGGTCTGTTGTTTTTTGCCACAGAGCTCTTGTGAAGCACGTCAGTTCTTCACCCAGCGCCAGTTTTTCTTAAGAGATCCTACCAGGAACAAATGGCCTCCATCGACATAAATCCTGGTTTCAGAGCTGGAGAGAGCGAGGTCTATCCACAGACTCGGATAAACAACCAAAGATGGATGGACAGTCTTCTATAGCTGTTTTAAACAGTGTTATTTTACTCACCGGATGTAAGACTGATTTTCAAAAGCATTCATCCATGAGCTAGAATGTTCTTCCAACTTAAACCGCAGTGATTTTCCTGCCCAGACCTTTGTTAGTGGCTGTTGCATGATCCTGGACTGATATAACAAAGTCAGTTATAAAGCAGCCGCTGCATCTCAGTTTGTAATTATGTATGGAGGGAAAGCCAGTCTTATTCTGGCACCTAGGAGCATAGCTCTCTGTTTTCTACATTTTATTTGTACTTTAAAAACATTTTGCAACCAGATTTCTTTAAATATATAAAGAATTGTAAGTCTTGCTTAATGTGTGTGAAAACGGTTCCTTTCCACGCAGAGCTCAGACTGACTCAGACGGTAGATTAACAGTTTAAAAATTAAAATAAACTCTGTATATGTAATGTTAGAAATATCCTCATTTTTCAGACCTGATGCAGATGCACATCCTGATTCTCCCAACTTGATGCTGTTATGTGATCAACATTTGTATCAAACCCAACAGTTACCTCAACCAATCAGTTTGTAATCACAGAGCTGTGGCGCCGATGCTGACAGAGACAAAGAAAAACAAATAGCTAGCATTTGTGCTGTGTTGCTTGATTGGTAGTTACCTATACTAGGTATAGGCTAGGCTATAAAAATATTAACATCTATTTTATGTTTAGATTTTTTATTTTATTTTATTTTATTTTTTAACTCGAGTCAGTAAGACAGCAAAGCCATGGAGAAAGCACTGGTTAGTTTTGACTAGTAGCTCCCTGGCTAGTTCGCCTAAACAAGCTAATGCTAGCTTATCTTTTTAATAAGCAAACTGAACTGAAAACATCCAGATGAACAAAATCAACTTTTGGGGGCAAATGTCTAAAGTTTTAATATCATTATGATTGTAAAGCTTCTTATTTCTTCTTATTATTAGTTATTTTTATTTAATTTAATAACTCTCTGTTTATAGTAACCATTATCATTAATGTAAATATGTAAGAAAAATTGTGTATGTTTCTGTCCTGTGTCCTGTGTACTGTTTGTTTGTATATGTGTCTTTCTGGCTGCTGTTACAACCAAATTTCCCCTTATGGGACAATTAAAGGATTATTCTATTCTTATCCTTACATTCTTACTTTTACCATTCACTGGGCAACATGACACTCTGCATTTAGTATATATACTTACAATTTACAGAACTGGTATTCAGTAACACAAAGAGAAAAACACACTTATATGTGTGTATTTCTCCCTCTGTCTTTGTCTCTCTTCATACAAATATAATGGAGCATATAAGTGACAGTTAAAGTGAAGATGAATTAAATCAACTGTAAGTGCAATAAAAGCCTGTGTTAAATCTTACATAAAGAACTGGCTGTGTGAACTTTGAACTCGTCAGCTGAATCCAGCGCTGTGTGGGGTCTGTTTCATCAGGTTTTATCATTTAGAAAAGTACCCGTCTGTTTCATATCACAACTGTAAAGAAGGAAAATCATGACTTTGAGAAGTTTTCTTTTACCTTTGACTTGTATTCAAATATGTTTTAATTATGTCTGTTTTCATAGCTCTGTTGAACCGAGGGTCGGGGGGGCAGGGTCTGAGCCAATTCTAGCACTGGGTGAGGTGAAGGACGCAACCATGACAGGCTGTCAGTCTATCGCAAGGCTCACAAAAACAAGAGAGTTATTCATGCTCACATTCACCTCTACAGCTAATTTATAAACCAGTTCACCTGGATGAATATTCTTTTATTCTCTTTTGGAAAAACACATTTTGTCTGAGATTTATTTCATAGAAAAACGAAGGTGGCACCGCTGAATTTACCCCGAGGTGTATAAAAGGCTTTCATCCCATTATGGAGAGAACTCAAAGAGTTTTACAGCATCGTTAAAAGCTTGAAACATTTTTTTCCTCTATTTGGATATAATGTCAGGATATTTACTCATTCACTAAATTTACTACACCCACAAAATTCAGATTTATGTATTTGCAAATCCCAACATAATTAATTCCAGTGCTCGTTCTTTTTCCTGTGCGCTGGTCTCCAGCATCACAAAAGGATAAATATCTAATACTAGCAATCCTCTGATCAGCAGCACGTAGCTTAATGTTGTTTAGTTGCTGGCTGGAAACCCAAATGCAATATCATTGTGTTACGTGTAAAATCCTGCTACTTCAGGCATGTTTGGCATGTCATGTTCTTACATTTTTAGCTTTTTATAAGTTTAAATAACACATGAAGAGTTAAAGCTGGGTGTTGTTTATGTCTAATTTAAATGCACTGTTAGACTATTTAATGATGCTTTGCTGAAATGCTCTGTAGAACTGCAGGAGGAGACTGTAGAGCTGTCGGAGTTATCTGTGTGTTCATCACAAAGTAAGAAAAACATTTCATACACAAAAGTGATTTGTTTCTGACCTTAATATGAAAATCCTGCTTGCAGCAGCTTGAAACACCTAATAAAATCTCAATGCACCAGGGAAAACATAACCAAATGAGACATGACTGATCTGTGAAAACAGGCGTCGTATACTGTGTCTCCAAATTACCTGTTGTTGGTCATTTTCCTCTAATAGAGCGTCTTCAATCACATAAATCTTAAAGTGTAAACACAGTCAGTAATGAGGTACCAGTGATATAACTCGGGGCACCCGACTATAATAATGGATTAGGGCTTTAAACTCAGACTCATTTATTTTTCCCCCACATACATCACTCCTAATCAATGGCGTGTCTTTCGCAGTAACCCTCCCCCAGCTTGTCTCAGACTTTAGACGTTCCAGCGGTGAGTGGCTCTTTTACTCTCAAACTTTATGTACTGTTTAAAGTTATCATAGTTTAATATTATAGGAAGATGATGATGTGAGAAATTAAATAATGTCCCTGTTAAAGGTCGGAGCGATCAGGCTGACTGACATCAGATGAATGGCAACGTGCCAGCTTAACAGCAGATTCTAAAACCTCAATAATTAAATACAAAGGCATTTAAAGGGCTCCTAGAATAGCAGGAGAAGAGAAGCAGCCCACAGGAAAAGTGGAACAGCCTTTCTGTCTCTGAAGCTTTTAGCTTCCTGCTCTGCCAGCAAGTGACCGCTGCTCAAATGTATCGATAGATGGAAAACTCGTATCTTTTATAATCTTATATTCTGTAGATTGATGTTCACTAGATGCAACACTAACTCTTGATGTCTAATAATCAAGAGCTCAGCAAAGGTGCATTCAGGACCGATGCATTAAGTTATTAATGCAACTTTCACTTGTGCCGAATTCCATAATTTTATTCTCCTTTATTTCCTCGCCTACTGCTCTGTATTAAAAAGTACTTTGTGTACAAAATGATACTTTACGTCCTTTTTCTACTGGATAACCAAATGACGATCGCTTTGGTACACCTCACTACTCCAAAGAACACAGACAAGTGCTTAATATTAACATTTAAAAATAAACGGTAACAGTGAAATTATAACCGTCTTGTGGTTTTGGTTAAACGGTCAGGCAGTGAAGAAAGTGAAATAAAAAAGGACATCATTTTAAAGCTAACAGCTGCCACTAAGGGTCCTGAATGGTCTTTAAACTGCAGGCAGTGCAGTCAGCACTGTTGCCTCACTGTCCTGGACTTGAATCTGCTAGCTGGGAGGGAGAAGCTTGCGTGGGTTCTCCCAGGGTGCTCCGGCTTCCTCCCATAGCCCAAAGACATGCACACTAGGTTAATTAGGAATAGTAACCTGACTGTGAGTGTGAATGGCTCTCTTGTGTCACAAACTGGTACCTGTGACCTGGCTTTCACCCTAGAACAGCTGGGATCCAGCCCCACTGTGACACTGACATGAAAGTGGAAGAATATGTATGGATGGATGGATGGATGCTCAAAACTCTCAGGGAAAAACTGAATATTGTTTTTATGGCATAGATACAATATACAAAACATAACATTAAGTACAATAATGCCAACTAAAACTAAAGTTTAAGATTCAAGATGTATAGTCAGCTTGAAATCCGTAGTGCAGTTTACAGTGTTGCTGTATTACATTACGCTGGCAAGTAATTTATTCGTATTAGTTTATTTTTACGTAAACTAACTACTATTTTTACGTGTCACTGATGTTAGGAAAAGCGCTATATAAATCCAATCCATTATTATTATTATTTTATTGTTATGAGCTGGAAATGTGGAAAAGTCTGAAAATGTAAACTCGTTTCTGTTGATTCCCTTTAAATAGAGTTTAGAATGGATACTTGGCTTTATAATGTGTGTTTAGCTTAATACCATCTGAATAGTTGATTTTTTCTTGCCTGGCCATTTTATTTCACTTCATTTGACTCACTGAACAAATCAGAGGTGTGGGTGGTGATGAGCTCTGGAACCAGGCAGGAGTTTCCCTACAATCAGCCCTAAATTACACAGTGAAACAGACTCTGTGTTCCACGAAATACAGAAGGTGAAATTGTTCCTCTCTCGGATGTTATTTGGATACCAAGGAGCCACTAAGAGACGTGCTATGAAGATTTCAGGCTCTCTGACATAAACTATTCTTGTCTCAAAGACGTCCATATAAATGTCTGTGGAAGCTCAGCTGTTAATGAGCTAATTCTTTATAGAGTGATAAAACTATTGCTAAACATAACATAAAATTTGTTGAATTTCTAGCGGCAGTGAAACAACGTCCCGTTAAATTGCATAAGGTGTTATATAATCTGTGTTTTAGCCAGAATGGGGATGGAGACAGGCTTTTTAGCCCTCACGTGTCATTGATGTTAGGCTTCACATGCATCTTGTGTCCTACATGGGATTTCTTTGTTAAAGTGGCTTTAAGAAGAAGCACGGGCTTTCATCACGTAGGATAGAAGAAAGCTTGTGATGGGCTGTCTCTTCGCCGTGGGTACTACCTGCTTCAAATGAGATTCATGACAAATCCCCCAACGAGAGGCCGGCCAGTATGCTAGGTAATAGCATGTGTGGCAGTACTTATCTATCTCCATTAAAGACACAGGTCATATCCCACAATGTCAAAACCATTAAATCACAGAATATAGCATGATGGGAGGCTCAAACTGGGAGCTGAAGCAGCTGTGATTGAAGAAGGTGCTTTTAAATGATAGATTCTGTGCACTTTCTTCTTAAGATGAACTAAAACGCTGTAACAGGCTTTAATCAGGAGAAATGTTAGAAGAGAAATACATTTGCATTCTTGTCACCTGATATTGAGTTTTCACTGCAACTATTACTAGTCTGAGTGCCACTAGAGATCACTTCTGATGCTTTCGCTCAGTTAGACCTAATATTAAATGCAATCACCTTGTCCTGCAATTGGGAGTTGCACCTTGATTTGAAATCACTGTGATGTAACTGTGGCATGCAATTTTCCATTTCAAGTTAATAGTAAAAGAAAAGCTTATCTAACCTTTAAAAAGACTTGCACAGCACAATTGTGCTTAATTCTATATAATTTTGAGCGTCGGTGTGGACCCGTCACAGCGAACACCAGCGCACATTCATCACGCACGATAAAATCAAAGCTCGGACAGTCAACTACTAGCCTCAGATTCATTTTAGCTTTCCATAACAGTGCAGGCAAGACTGATTCACTCTGAACTCCACAAGTCCTCTGAATGCATAAACCGACCCTCTCCTAGATGAACGTCTTCCTCAGGACCTGCAGGTCTGGACTGAACATCATCACTGTTTGTGTCTCATCACAGAGCAATCAACCAGATTTCACCAGGTGCAGCTAATTAATGAAAAAGCACCAATGGAACTATTTTAAGTCATTTCCAGAGCTCTTTGAACCAAGCCAACAAGCATTATAAAGCTGCAACTAATTTATTATTATTATTATTATTATTATCGTTGAAAAATATGTCACTTATTTGTACTAAAAATCAAACAGCTTGTCAGATTAGTTTTGCCAAGTGTTTGAAAGGAAAAGGGGAAAAAACAAAGGAGAGAAACGTTTAGATTGTGATAACCTGAAAGCAAATGTTCCCAGGGAAAAGAGACTTAAGAGTTTAAAGCTGTCAATAACTCTATCCTATTAATTGACTCATTAGTTCAGCCCCTAAGGAAACACATCTGGTTCTTATCAAGGGAACAATGAAAGCGAAGTGACACACACACACACACACACACACACACTCCAGTACACATGCCTCAGAGTGCCCTACTACATCCTAATATGGTGTAAATCTGTGTGGTTCTTTGCTGGGACGAAAGTCTTTCACCGTTCTAACTTGATTTCACAGCAAAGTGAGGCAACAAAACCAGAGGAATAATCTGACAATGCCAACCTCTAATGGCCCAATTCCCAGCTGAGAACTGCGTCTCCTGGTGTTCGGTTTAAGAGCACTTTCTTGTAAAATTGTGGTCATTTTGAGATCACTCTGTGTTGACTTGCAGGTATCTGGACTAGTTAGGAGAGCTTGGATTTTATTTTTCTGCCCACAAGGCTGACTACATGAGTTGAGTCATCCAACCAGGCTGTATCTTCTGACCTTTTGGATCTTGGCTGATTAATTTAAGCAGATGGCTAAGCAGACTTAGACTTTCTTTTGAATAAACACTTTTTTATGAAAAATATTCGAATCTTAACATGAATATGCAGGTTTGTGAAATGAAATATAAATGGGGAGTTGCTACAAGGCATATGGTCACATCTCTGTCTTCAGTTATCCATTACCAGCCAGATCATGCCAGAATAAAGTGCTTTCATCACACGTCAATATGGAGAGAAAAGCTGACTCAAAAAGCAAACTGCTTTCCCATTCAGCATTTCTTACTGGCATCTTCTTTCATTTCTCTAAGGAAGACGTCCAATGTGGATATTAATAATGAATAAAGGAGTTGGATACAGTGCTTTTTACTGTCTTTGTTAAGCAGGAAACCTGGTGCCAATTAAAATGGGCATGATGCTGCCTTGTGTTGCAGCCATCAGTGGGTATAATCATAACAGTTAACACTGTGGCAGCAGGACATTTGTGTATAATGACAAAGAGACACTGAGACCCAACATCAAGCTGCTCTTCTCTTTGAAGACAGTGGACTGTTACCACAAAAATAAATAAATAAATAAAAATCAATATTCCAGCTCCATTCAATTACACAGAGGGCAGGTACCTCACAGCAATGACTGATGTACTGCTGCTGATGGTCACTTTTAGAGGCTTTACTTGAAAAGAGAAAGAAGAAATTCTGCTATTTAAAGTTTGAAAATTATATTTATTTTGACTGATTTAACGTTTTTTCAGTATATGAACACACGTCACGTGGATGTGTATCATGGTGTATTTCGTATAAATGCAGAAGTTAAGGCAAAGACACACATCGATACCTGTAGTGGGAAAATGCACCTACACAAAAGCATCCATGCACGGACGCTCACAAATAAGCACGTGCACGTAGGCATATCCGCTTTGCATCGCCGACCACACAGACTGAGGAATACCGCTAATTTATCATTGTCGTCCTTGAGTTATTGATTAATTAAATGCCATTTTACGGGAAGATTTGAAATACAGCTGTGATCATACAGTCAAGCTAAAGGCTCGAGGAAGGGGGCGACCGATAAACTCCTTCCAACTTAATTTCATCAGCTTTTTGCGATCAAAACCCGAACCGTGATTGTTTTACTTTGTTTCCCGGCGAGGACAGGTGACATTGGTTAATCGGTGCTCTAATAGAAAAGACAAGTTTTTACTCACCCAAAGTTATAAGATGAAAGAGATAAAGTCCCCACAGATCCATCTCCGTTTGAAATGTGAATTTCTGGTTATGCGTCGGAGCTACACCTACAGCAGGATAATTACACGGTAAGAATGAAGTGCCCCTTTACGCATTTGGAGATCATTATTTGCGCAAAGAGAACAACCTCTTGAAAAATCCTCAAATCGTCTTTTTCTAGTTGTCCCTGTCTTTTTTGTCTTACAATCCCATCAGTTACTTCCAAGTCGCTGTTAGAGTCGCGCTTTTGCGCAAAGGCAGAGCCATGCGTAATATTGTGAGGGGAAGTTGTCCTGTGCGTTGTACGGTCCGGTATTGTCAGAGAGCCTTCTGTTGCACGTCGAGGTGGTCACACAGGTCCTCGAGTCCGCTGCTGGAGAGATGCAGAGTGCTGGGGAGAACCACCGCCAAAGACGGGGGGGTGGGGAGGAGGGGGGCTGTTTGTGTAGGAAGGGACATTTTAAACCGCATGCTTACGTGGTCAGTGCTTAGCGGTGAAAACGAGACGTTAATTCACAGAAACACTATAATGTTATGACTCAGAGGACCTACAGTGTGGCGAAAGTAGTTAACTGTGTGATACTATTGAGCATCTCGTGTTTTCCTTTTAGTTTCTGATTTTCTAACCCAAATAAATGCAGAATATTTCAAGCAGTTGACTCTATACTTTTAACTTTAATCGCTACCTGAATTCCATGAAACATTAAGAGATAAAGAGCTCCTTTTTTATGAATCCTACTGTTCACCTCCCTGTCCTTTCTCATCACCTCAGTGTCAAACACCTGCCATTCAAATTGCTTATATAATGAAAAGTATGAGATTTTGCAGCCAGAGTTAATAGAAAGAAACGTAAAAAGAAAAGTAAATTGTTAGTTTGAACTGAAATAGAGTGTTTGAGCTCCCCAAATGTTGAATGCATGTATTTTCTTGGAGGTGGGGGGGGGTTAAAGAAGCCAAACAAAAGGTTAATAACAAAACAGACTCTCAAAAAAGGCATTTGGGACATTCTCAACCAGAAGTCTGTTTGATTAGGCGTCTTTGTACGAGCTCTAACAGTTGAAATATGCTAACCTAACATCATTATTAGAAGATATGGATGAGATAGTTAATATAGACACATAAGATGAATACGAGATACCATCTGATGGCTGAAGACAGAAAATCGTTTTTTCTAATCACAGGACAAACCTGGATACCAGTGTGAAAGTCACATGTTTCAAATATTAATACACGGCAGTCTTATCAAACGATAAGTTTTCTCTTTATAGTTTGATAAGAACCTTTCATGCTTGCCCCCTACAGAGAGGTGCATGCAGCTCCCGGTCAGCACTGACAGCCAGACCTACAATGCTCAATTTTCAGAGCTGTTCACTGTTTTGAAACAGACAGTTATTGATTCTTCAGTGTTAAGAATTCAACTTTGGCACCATCTGTTCATTTTATGGTTCAGAGGCCCTTTTTGTTCGAAGAGAACATCAGTAGACCAGGATGTGCATTTAGAGTTTGTTGACTGACCACTTTAGTGCATCTCCAAAACGGCAGCAACAAAGAGTTTCCAGATGATCCATGCAAACAAAGCTGGTGAGGAGCAGATAACAAAAGAGTCGCAGTATTGGATCAGCCAGACTCAGTGTGGATGCTTTACTGTAACTTGTGCACGTGTTTGTGTCTGTAAAGCAACCAAGGGTCCAAAAGGATGATCCAGCTGTGTATGAAAGACAGGATGAAGACCTCGGCAGGGCCATTTCCGCCTGTTAGTATTCTCGTTACTGCCTGTGGCTGCTGTGCTTCAATGGACTTACATGAGCCAGCAACATTAATTTAAACATTTTCAGAGTCTTAGTTGTTTCAACTTTTTATTTTTTGCTGAAGTCTCACATCGGAAAAACTGTAACTGTAAAAAGTCTTTATGCCTCAACGATTGTAGTTCCCTAACAAGTTTGCAGTGAGGATATCTGGAACAATACATTAACTTTTCCACTGGGAGTCCTTAAACATGGGAAGATGGGCTCTGAAACTAATTTCTGAATCTTTAAAGAGCAGCTCAGTGCCATGGGGATTTCTTCATACATATTTGCGATGTGCATCGGCATTTGTAATTCAAATTAACATTAAATTTGGAAGAATGAAAAAGTAAATGTTTTTGGAAGAATTAGAGAGAAAATGTCTGTTTTCTCATAACCCATTATTCTCCGGCTCCTTCCAAGTCCATCGTGGATTCAGAAAGGTCTGTTTTATGCTCAAATTAGGGAATGTTGACCAAACGTGATCCTAATCGCCTCTGCTAGGATTCTCTCGTAGATGGACCTGCCTGGTAAACATGATTATGTTGCCCTTTAGAGACTAAGTTACTGCCAGTAGATCCAGCATTTCTTACTTCTTAACGATCTTTCAGTTTGGAGAGGAGGTGCCATTTAAAGGTGGGAGATGGACAGCTCTCAGCTTTTGCTTCAGGCGAAGGTTCATTGATTTCCTATCCTTGTGACACAGAGCAGTGAGGACAACATTAATGAGGGATTAGTTATTGTACCCATAATCGCTGGTGTTAAAATCACCAAACTGGGTGATGAAAAGAGGCTTTGTAAAGATTTCTTGAAACCATTTAGCAGCGATATTCACTGTAGGCTGATTTCTGCTTGAAAAATCAAAGCATTATATCCTCATTGTCTTTTACTTTAGAGTGTCCTATTTGATGGATACTTTTATTTGTTTAGTTAATTGTTTTTCTGTGACATTGTTTGTAGTTTGGTTTTATTGCTGATGACAGTCCGACAGTGAGGCAGCATGTACAACAAAGGAAGAATACACCAAACTGTCCCCAGGAGCATCTATCATAACGCGAAACCAGGAGTTCAAAAAGTAAAGAAAGGCCTACAGCTGATACAAGAAAAACAAATAAAAACTTGACAGTGTGAAAGAATTATTTCACTACTCATAGAATTTAAAAAGCTGCATTAAAATGCTTTAGTTTAGCTTAGAGAAATGTCCTCTTCATCCATTCTCTTCCACTTATTCATCTCTGGGTGATGGGATGTAGCTGGAGCCCATCCCAGGTGCAAAGGAGCAAGAAGTACATCCTGGACAGATCACCAGTCTGTCGCAGGGTTTTCTAGTAGCCGAAAACTAAAATTTGGATAGAAGAGCGAGAGATTGGTGCATGGATTTGTCTAGTGGTATATTGATGCAGACAACAGGTGAGGAAGACTCCTGACATAATGATTTTTGGGTAAATCATAGAGCAGCCATAGACTTCCTCTGGAGATGTCCGACTTCTCTGTTGGAGCGGGGTGGAGAGCTTGATCATGCCAGGGGGGATTAGGGGTGCAAGTTAATCTGCTTCAGGCATCTGATCAGGACGTCTCCTGGGCACTTCAGGCACGTGAACGTCTGGGTGTCTGTCCTGGATGAGTTGGAGGAGGTTGCCGGGGATTAGGATGGATCAGTTTTTCATGCAGACAATTATACCCAATCATATTATACAAGTCAATGGTGAGCCATGAATTTGTTCATATGAGGGTATGTACTCTAACATATACAGCTGGTTGGATATAGTTATCTTCATTAATGTTAGTTCCCCAAACACTATACTCCAATAAGGAAAGAGTATTTGAAATGACTTAAATGTGATTTATTGAGATAAAGAATGAATCATTGTATTTGGTGTTTAGACTCCAGTGACAGCAGAATCCCAGCAGTGACTGGATTAAGAACAGGACCCACCAGAGTCTAGATGCTGGTGGAGGTGAAGATGGAGATCTGAGTCACATGAATGTGGTAAAGGGGGTGAGTGGGGGGTGGATAGCGTCGCAAAAGAGTCTGCCAGAGCACGCATCGTGCAGGATGACCCAGGAAAAAGGCTGACAAGAAGAAGATGGGAACAGAGTAAAGATGTCAGGATTGAGATTAACATGTGAAAGGGGCAGCACGGTGGTTAGCACTGTTGCTGCACAGCAAGAAGGTCCTGAGTTCAATTCAAACATCAGGTCTTTCTGTGTGGAGTTTGCATGTTCTCCCCGTGTTTGTGTGGGTTCCCTCCGGGTACTCCAGCTTCCTCCCACCGTCCAAAGACATGCAGCTTGTGGGGATAGGTTAATTGGATAATCCAAATTGCCACTAGGTGTGAATGTGCGAGTGAATGTGAGTGTGAATGGTTGTCTGTCCCTGTGTGTTGGCCCTGCGACAGACTGGCGACCTGTCAAGGGTGTACCCCACCTCTCGCCCTATGACAGCTGGGATAGGCTCCAGCGCCCCCCGCGACCCTGAAAAGGATAAGCGAATGGATGGATGAACATGTGAAAGTGTTTTTTGAAACAAGAGCAGCAGACAAACACTCAGGAAGCAGATCAGTGATTACACATCTACCTTCTTGAACTTACACACAAGCGTCATTAGCTTAGCCCGCCATTTACAGTCGTTCACACATGTGCGCTCTAAGTAGTCACCACAACAGCAACCTCTACCCCCCCCAGACCATACTAAGGATAAAGTAGCTAAGTGAAGAGCCACAAGACAACGACTGAATTGAAACATTATATAAAATACAATAATGTTTCAATAGTGACTTTGCTATTAATTACTGCCAGTTTGTTTTCAGTTATGTTGATATTGTACTCATCACCTCTCTTGTATACCCGTTACCATAATATGAGATCAGACCTTTCTGTCCTTGAGAAGAAGCTTTAACTGCCATTTGTTCTCTGTTGTAAACAAATGACACTCACTTGAACCTGTAGCAGGGTGGATCGTCCACCACAGCAAACAATGCTTTCAATTTAATTTTGTTACTTTGTTGCCCAAGTTGAAGATTTTTGTTCTCCTCTGCTGCTGATCGTCTGACTTTTCCCAGCAGCAAAATGTGCTCAGCAAGAACTTAAGCATTACTTTAGCTTTTCTCTTGTATTCATGTCTAACATATTTGGGTTATTTACAGTTGTGATCAGAAGTTTACTTACACTCATTACATCTTCCACGCAGCACCTTCACTGTCTGCAATGATAAAGGATTAAGCCACAATCAATACATTAATTGGTGCCTGCTGATACAATGAAATAATAAACAAATAAACAGCCACACCCATTAAAATTATCATCAGCTATTCGCTGCCAAGTTAAACCAGTTTTAAAACAAATTAAAATAGCCAGCAGTGTACAAGGACCTCGGCCTCAGAGATCCACCCCCTCAGCAGCAGCTTGGCAAGCTGTAAATGAAAACAGGACGTCATAGTTACCTGTGTCCAGGTAACTAAAATAAGTATCGTAATCAACATCCAAGAGGTGGGAGCCCACTACAAGTTTCCACAGGGGTGCAAATAACTTTAAACCTCTACCAAACTCTACCAGAACTCAAGCAGAACGGTTTCTGTGACCTACAGAACAGAAGGCTACGCAATCCACACCAAGCTATCATAGACAAGTTAAAAAGGCCAAATAGCACAGACCAGGTATTCACACAGCTCCAGGTTCACACAACAGATGGACTAACTACCTGCACCTGTGCTTATAAAAGAGAACAACCTAGCCCCGCCTACCAGGGGCGCTTCCCAGACTCAGCTGTCACATAAACATAAGTTCAAACTTCAGCACCCAAGTCTTCTTTTCTAAAAGTCAGTAAAGATGCAGACTGTGCAATCGTTCCACCCTGGAGAAAGAACAGTTAGCATGGTATTTATGTTCATGACGAGCGTAAACAAACTGTTAACCACAACATACAAACACAATAAATAACAACACTTGTTTTAAGGAGGACGGTGGGTTAGAACTGCAAGCAAAAGCTCATGTTTAGTGTTCAATAATGGGGATGGCGTGTATTTCAACTCTCTGCACCTTCAAACAGTCACAGCGTTAAAAGGATCTCATACATGCAGCTCCCAGGACAGTGACATCATGTCTGTACTTGAGTGCAAACAGAACAGTAGCTGTTCTCTGTGAACGCTTGAGACATTTGCTTTCTCTCACTCTTTTTTTGCATCTTAATGAACTAAGGACAGATTTGAAACAGCTGAGACGTCTTCTGTTAAATAACAGAATTGTGTTCCTCTGTTAAAGAAGTGTAATGTGATTTATTAAAGCTTAAACTTTGCACCATACAATTTTATTGTCCTGTTAAACATGCAAGGAAATTTAGGAGTATGTAGTCACAACGATCTGGCACGCGTGTCACCAATACCATGCCAAACAGAGTGATGCTCAATTGGTGCCAGACTGCATGGCGAACATTTGCACAGACGGTGACTTTGTTACCTCTCACTAGAACAGATGGTGTGTCTCGTGCATGGTGTGTGGAAGGTTACTCCTCTCTAGTTGTGTCTTAAACTTCATGTGGACCACACAGGTGCAGACACACACACACACACTTGCAGAGACAGAAGAGAGAGGGCACTATTGAATTAATTAATCAGTAAGTGATACAAAGGTAATAGTTCTCTAATGCATCAGTGAAGACTGAAGTATTTACCCTGACAAGTTTATTTAGAATATACAGCACGCTTACTGAGTCTTTTCTCATACTTTAAACCCTCTTTTCCACCTCGGAGTTCAGCCATTATCACTCATGTAATCAAAGATTAGTAGAGCGAAAAGATCAAGTTACACTGGCAGTGACAGATTCATGAGTTCTTGCTTTCTCAGTACAGGCTATCTATCTGTGGGGTGGGTTTAAAGGGGTGATAAGGTTATCCGAGAACATCTATCACCAATTTCCTGACACTCCCGGTGGCCAAAAATAATCAGATGGCACCTGGATCAACAGCTCTGTGCTTTAAGTTCCACAACTCGTCTCTCAGGATTTTGTAAATGTGTGAGTATTCACACCAAAATAAGTGGGCCAGTCCAAGTTTTCTGCTTGTATATAGATGTGTCTCTTTGGTCTTTATCACAGATATCTCTATGAGATGTTTGTAGGAAGAGATGCTGCTGTTGAAAAAAGAGGTTAGTCATGATGTTTTATTGCTGAATTGTAAAAGACTTCCTCTTTCCCTCCAGCTTCACAGGTTTCAGGTGATTATAATCTTCTACAGCTAATCACTGCGTACTAATAACAGTACAATTTTGACTAACTTTATTTGTGATGCTTTAGAATCAACAGATTAATTTGACATATCATTATTAATCCACGTGTTCATCGTTCTTGTTAAAACTACGCTCTGACCTGGTAAAGTCATGCAGGATGCTACAGTTTAGTAGTACGTCTATTTAAACTGACTTCCTTTATGCTACCACATCTGGACGACGTGTTGTTCCACTGTTTTTCAGCTGCTGCGTTTACTGTGTTAAAGGGTTTTCAGTCATGATGCAACAATGGTGCTACTGCACTATGAAGCCCATTATTTCCAGTGGCTTCCGCTACAAAACGTTGCCGCTTCACCGAGCAAAGCGCACATACACTGCAGTCAAAGTTCATTTATTTTGAACTATAATCTACCCATGCTGTGATAAACACCCGCGGGACCGACAGAAACAAGCATCCAGTCAGGCAAGGACGACAAAATGTGAGTGTGTCATTCTGAATTCCCTGAATTGACCCCAGTCTGTACTTGGATCTATCCTGAAAACTTGGTATACAGGTGTGTGTGTTTTAGTCTGGTAGGTGGTTTAAGGTAGACTACCAACAGCTTGTGTAACTGTGTAAGCTCCACCCAATCTCTCTATAGAGTATATAGTAGTTTCCCAAATTTAGTTAAAAAGTTAATGAGCTACAAAAGTTTTCATTTCAGTGAAATAGTCCCACAAGAAACTTTTAGATCTCCACCTTGTTGGAGTTGGTTAATATAATGATGATGAAGTGTTATTGTGGGATAATATCTATAATATCTATGCTCAGCCTGCACTTAATGTCTATCACAGTTAAACGATGTGTGCATCTTAAATTATAAACTAAAGGATCACCTATAGCTTCATGCTGATCATTCAAATCACAAGTTAGCACTTCTTTAAATGCTATTTTTAAAAGTCTGAGAACAGAACAGAAGAAAAAGTTCTTCACAAATGAGAAGAAAATCTACCAAACATTATATGTGATGCAATGCAATTACACACAATAGATCTTTAGTTTAAACAAAGAAGAAGTTACAGTCTGAGACGAGAGTGATCAAGCTTGTGTTCGTGTTAGACTCTTGGAATTTGTTTAGATTGAAAACAGATCATTAGTTTCGAACATCTGCATAGAGCAGTTGCTTTTGCGTATTTAACCCCCGCCAACACACAGGGGTACGCAGGCAAACACACGCAAGATTTAACATTTAGTGCCTAAACCCGAACATAGATTTTTAATGCCTAAACCTGACCAAGTGTTAACAGAAAAGATAAAGTAAAAAACAACAACAACAAGTGTGCAAAAGAAAAACTCCCCACAATGCTTGTTTCGTTGTGCCATCTGTCAGCCCTCCTACCTCATAATGTGAGCTTTAATGGGTTTTTGTTCTTCCTCGTGTTTGAACATCTGCACAGAGATGGTATCCCTGTGTGTCAGAAAATACGGGTTTCATTAAAATACGATGAAGAGGGATTCCTCAGCAACTACCAGAACATAACAAATCAAGAGTGAGAATATAGTTTAACAATGGATGTGTTCATCTGATCGTTGAATACCTGAGGAACAGCTGTATGCTCCTCACAGCCCAGAAAACTATTTGAGCTCACTAGGTTGTAAGAAACTGACCTTATCATTATTATTATTGTTTATTTACAATGACTACATCACATAAGCTGCATATACGACATGACTAATGCTACATTAAAGCATTGGGCATTTCACTGTGTGGTGGTGTAACGGTTAGCACTTTGGCCTCATAGTGAGAGGTTTAACCACCACGTCAGCTGGCGTTTGTATGCTCACCTCATGCTTGCGTGGGTTTCTGCTGGATATGCTCAATTCCCCATAGAATAAGTTGTAAAGTAGATAGATGAACGTGTGGATGGATTTCAGTTTGTGAGAATACAAATAAACTGGAATGAATTCTTGCAGCTCACTGGTTAAAATTAAATGGTTTCTATACTTGGTGGGGGACAGCCATCGAAACATACAGGATATGCATACAGTTACTAATGCTTTTAGGGGTTTTAGTAATTACATAAAAAACATAAAGTGGAGATCGTAATCAATATGCAGATTTAATCATTTAATGCTACTCTGACAGTAAAAGACTCTTTTCCACATGTCTGTGTTGTGACCTATGTTTCAACACTGACCTGACACCCATTCATTGACAGCCGTGTATATGGATCCTCTGGGAAAAACACAATTAGCCAAATTAGAAGGCAGCGTCTGGTGAGGGCAAAGGTCAAAATGGGAGCCAAAGCTGTTGTCCATAGTGGTTCTTAGCCAAACAGCTCAGCCAGCTCAATTACCTTTGCAGTTATCACACAGTAACCTCACATATAAACATCGGTTGTTATTTTCTGTTTATTCGTCACTCGCTAAACACCTACATACATCAACACATACCAGGATGTTCACGTGCCCAAATCTCTCTTTCAAACTTTATAATTGTCTTCATAGAACATTTTACATGATTTCCATAATGTATTCAGAAACCCTTTGAAGTCCTCGCTGCTTTCATTCCCCCTCAAACAAGCTGAAGTAACAGTTTACCTGTGTCTTTATTTAACAGGCTGCAGAGTGAAGCCACGTATCTGTCTTCAAGCAGGAAGAAATGAATTTACAATTTTTGATGAGCCCTGCATCTATGCAAGTAGTTATTCGTGAAATTATCTGTTTGGCTGTGCAGAGGGGGGGTGCAACTTTAAAAATCCAGACAGCAGTTTGCAAGCTGTTTTTGTGTTGTTGTTATACTGCTGCTGCTTGATTTGTATTAATAAGGAATGTAGCAGCTGCTTGTGAGAGGATTTGTTGGGAAGCTGTGGCAACATATGCGATAATAATTTGTATTTTTTTCACCATCTGTGGTGTATGTAAGGAGTATGACAGCTCTTACGTCAAGCAGTGATTCAATCTTTTGGCCCCAAGGTAACTCGATGTTATCCTTCAAGTCATGCAGTATTCAGCTCTGTATGACTTTCAGTACCTTGCATTCCTCATACTGGCCTGAGGTTTACATGAATATTGCATAGTACTATGCTCCATGGTAAAGTCCATGTTGTGTGCCGTGTATCCCATTACTTAATGAATTATAGATAGGGGTTATGGAAGAGGGATACCTCACATTTAGCGTGATCTCCATTGCTGATTTTAGGTCAAACAAAGATATTTGCCAAAAACAACAGTCGCATATAAAGAGTCTTTTTAATTGTGTTTGGTTTTTTAAGTTGTTCTTTTTTATTTTAAACTTTTTTACTGCTTAAGTAAAACTTGTTCCATCTTTATTGTTTTTTGTTCAACCTTCAAATCTAGCACTATGTATGCAGTGTACTGTTTACAATAATGGGCAAAGAAGAATCTCAGAATTCTTTAGACAGAGTAGGGCTCTGTTGGTTGGTAGGCAATATCAGGTAGGCAAACGTTCTTTAAATGTCATGCTCAAATTTATCATTATTATTATTATTATCATTTTTTAATTTGGAATCTTGTTGGTGTAAAGTTGGTAAAACATTCAGAAGAGTATTCACAGTTCTGAAAAAAATCTTTGGACCAGAAACCAAGAAGAACTTTTACCAGAATGATTGGAAGAGAAAAGTCTGGAAAAGAAGTGAAGCAGCTTGTGATCTAAAACATATCACATTGTCTTTCAAACACGGTGGAGACAATGTTATGACATGGACATGTATGGCTGCTAGTGGAACTGAATAGGAAGTGTTTATTGATGATGTGACTATTGATAACAGCAGGATTTCTGGAGTGTACAGGGCTGTCGTTTCAAATCATATTTGGGCAAATGCTGCAAAACCAGTTGGATAATGACCCAAAGCAAACTGCAAGGAGGCGAAGTGTCAACTCAAAGAAATTGGATATTCTTGAATGACCATGTGAATCACCACACTTACTGAAGACAAAAGTGAAGGCAAAGAGACAGAGAGGCTCACAAACAAGAAGCTAAAGGCGACTCCAGTAAAGCAGAGCATCTTCTTCATGTTCTTCTTGCAGCAACTCCCTTTAAAAGCATGCTCCTCTGTCACACTAACCTTCTGCATAACCTCCTTAACAACATGCATGAACCTCCTTTGAGGGACTCGCTTCCACCCAGTGTTGCCAACTTTGCGACTTTGTCGCTATATTTAGCGAGTTTTCAGACCCCCTAGCGACTTTTTTTCTAAAAAAAAAAAAAAGTCGCTAAAAAAAGACGTGAAAGCGCATATCGCTTTTACTCTCAACAAGCAGCGGGTGCTGTAACGCAGTCAGTTCTTCTTTTACTCTTATGCTGTTTTGTGGATCAGGTTTAAAACTACTTATAAACACACACACACAAAGTAACTCCACCAGAGTGCCTATTTCGGGTCACTTTTGCCGGTCCAAGCCGGGTAAAGGAGCAGGGTTGGAATTGTGACATTAAAAAAAAACAATAATTGCTAAAATAAATTTAATTTGTAGTTCTAAATAAACTCTAAATGCATTTAGGACGTTTTTTGCTCACTTTATGTCTCTTCCACGATGTTATTTCTTTCTCCAGCAGCGTAGGTTACAATTACATTAGCATGACCAATTATGCAAATTACGTGATGACGTCATTTAGCGACTTCTAGCGATTTTCCTTACTGAGGAGTTGGCAACCAGTGTTGCCAACTTAGCGACTTTGTCGCTATATTTAGCGAGTTTTCAGACCCCCTTAGCGACTTTTTTTCTAAAAAGTGACTAGCGACAAATCTGGCGACTTTTTCTGGTGTTATTGGAGACTTATTTATGACGACTTTTTGACGTGAAGCGCGTATCGCTTTTACTCTCAACAAGCAGCGGTGCTGCCTTGAGCACCTCACCCGTGCCAAAGCGCTCACAGGTGGAGGATAGTCCTCCCCCAGCTGCTATCAGGGCAGGAGACGTTCACACCTGTGTGTCCGAACTGCAAATGTATCGCGCATGAGCGAAGCCGCTGCTCCCACACTGACTGTAACGCAGTCAGTTCTTTTACTCTTATGCTGTTTTGTGGATCAGGTTTAAAACTACTTATAAACACACACACAGTAACTCCACCAGAGTGCCTATTTCGGGTCACTTTTGCCGGTCCAAGCCCGGGTAAAGGAGCAGGGTTGGAATTGTGACATTACAAAAAAACAATAATTGCCAAAATAAATTTAATTCGTAGTTCTAAATAAACTCTAAATGCATTTAGGACGTTTTTTTACTCACTTTATGTCTTTTCCACGATGTTATTTCTCTCTCCAACAATGTAGGTTACAATTATATTTAGCATGACCAATTATGCAAATTAGGCGATGATGTCATTTAGCGACTTCTAGCGACTTTTAGGACAACCAATAGCGATTTTCCTTCCTGAGGAGTTGGCAACACTGACGGCAACACTGCTTCCACCTCATTATGAATTGCAATGTTATCTGCAAGCATCACAATGTCAACTTCATGTCATCTAGTGTCTGGCCAGACCACATCTGTCAGCGTGTCCATCACCACCAAAACAAAAACAAGAGAGGGCTCAGACTCCATCCCTGATGTCAACCCACTCTTACCGCTCACCTCACCACCGTCTGGCAGCCACTTCTGTCGTGTACTCCAGGATTAGCTCTTGCACTCACACTACAGTCATCTGATTTCAGTTTGCGTGTCAAAGGAGGAAACAGTGAGGCAGTCCAGAGCATGTACATTTATTTTTACTGCTAAGAAGGACAAGATAAATAGTAAAGAGAAAAGGATAGGAAAAAACATCATTATGCTGCTAACACAACTTCGGCTCTTTGCTAGCGTCTGCCAAGACAGCATGCTAACGCTAAGCTAGCCAGAGTGAAAGCTGAGTGAGTGCCGACCGCAGCAGCCAAACCCTGAACTACAACAGGTGACAATCAGATCCAGTCAGGCTGCCTCCCTTTAAACCTGCTCGTGTTCCTAAACTACTTCTGACCTCTTGAATTATAACTAAACGTCTACACCACTTCAGTCACGTTTTATTTTTGATGAAGTGACAAAACTGTGGCAAAGCTGCAAAATGTGTGTCTTTGTCCACAAATTGTGGACCTAACTATGGTTATTAAACTTTGACCAGATTTACATCAGATCCGTCCAATCAGAACAGCAGGCAAAACTACAAAAAAGACAACTGAAGGTTATTCAGTATATGCAGCATTTTTATCAAAAGTAAGTTACTCTTAATTCAATTATCTTGGGTTATTATTTTCTCAACACTATAAGTGGTGAAGCTTTCAGAATTACTTCGATGCAATCAGCACAGCAATGATATCGGTCTAATATACATCTTTATTATGAAGGTAAGTTATTGTTTTTGCTATCGTTTTCATTATAAAATTCTCTGAACGCTATAAGTGGTGAAGCTCGTTATTAAGCTCCGATGTAAAATTCAGTACATTTACCGCATACACAGCAAAACTTACATAAATCGTTTAGAAACTTTAAATAAACGAGCTGTCAGTGACTACCACGAGAGAAGTTATGTCATGATTTTAGCTTAACTCTCTTCACAGCAGTGCTCTCATAAGCCGTCGTTGTAAAACTGCTCACATAATGTGCAGCAAGCATTATAAATAATAAGGCAATCTGCTGTAGGTGTCATCCCCTCCTGCTTTAATAAATAACTGTTGCAACTATGGGTCCCCAGATCTCATAGTGCTTGCACTTCATAGTTATACAGGAAATCACTGCAATATAACATGCTTTACACGTTTCCTTTTTTGCAAAGATGAGAAATTAAGAACTGTTGAGCTCTTCTTTGTCTTCCAGTATCCCTGAAGACATTTTTCTCTGGTGGTTCATCACATCAGCATGATATACTGCAAAGAATAAACAGCTGTTTATTCGGGCATTTTTGAAATTTATGCATACAGACAAAGATCAGAAAGTTATGAATGTTTCTTCACTGAAAGAGCAGAAAGATTAACTGATGTGTCAAAAACATACGTCAAAGCTGCTAACCTAAATCTGTAACCGTTCAAACAGGCAAACTTTTCAACAGTAGCAAGCTGTTACCAGTTGATATTTTTCACTGACTCTTTTCTTCATATAGTTTGGATTTTTTTTTTTTTCGGACCAAGTTCCTACTATTCATTATCAGAAAGCCTGTTTAAAAAGGTGTATAACTGCAGCTGACATTTGCCGCTGTTGACGTCACTTTTGTCATCCGAGGCAGACATACCAATTAATGAACAGCTCAAACCTCAGAGTACTTTTGTATTACAAAGTTCACTCACCTCCGCTTCCTTATCTAGGCTATATAGGCTCACTAAAACTATTCTTTTTCCTTCTCTTCTGACCTTTTCATCAGAAATGTGTAAACAAAGCAAACTTCTGGTAGCTTTCAAGTTTATTTCTGCACAAGAAGCAAGAGACAGTTTGCAGTGTTGTGGGGTTTAGTCATCTACTTGGAGAACTGCAGTCTAATACAGCCTAGTTGATACAGAATACTTGTTGAGCTGAAACGTGTTTTGAGTACGCCGTGGACTCTTCTGAGCAGAATATCCCTCACTACAGTAAAGACAGTCGACAGGTCAGTTCATGTTTCCTAGCTGTGTAAGGTTGAGGTCCACGGGGACATCAGCTGTGATTATGTAAATAAATTGAATTAAACTGAACTGAACTCACTGTACATTTAAAAATAGCAGCTATGCTTGAAGTACAAGAACGGCTAAAGTTGGATCAGGTATGATTTTGATTTTTTTTTTTTAATAAGAAGAGTCACAGTTTTTTTACATTTGTGATTATTACATTTCACACATATTTGCTTATCTGTCAAATGGAAGAAAAAATAGCCTGAATGAAACATTAAATTCAATATTGTTTATATTGCCACCAAATTGAAACAACAGTTGCCTGAAGGTGTTTGATATTCTAAGGTTAAGACCCTGCAATAACATAACCCCTGCAATCATATGACCTCCTATGAACAAGCATTTAGGCGACAATGGAAAGAAAAAACTCCCTTTAAACAGGAAGAAACCTGCAGCAGAACCAGGCTCAGGGAGGGAATTATTTTTTCTGGGAATCTTTTATATTTTATGCTTTTATTCATGGTTTCATTCATGCTTTCACTCTGAAAACGTCTTGGTAAGGTATAGGGACTGAAAAATGATTAGCTACAGCAAAACGTTGTTTCACTTAAAACACACTCGTGTTGACAAATGAAGGGCAGAGAGGGCCTGATCCTTCTCAT
Organism: Neolamprologus multifasciatus; assembly: GCF_963576455.1. Classification (NCBI taxonomy): domain Eukaryota; kingdom Metazoa; phylum Chordata; class Actinopteri; order Cichliformes; family Cichlidae; genus Neolamprologus; species Neolamprologus multifasciatus. The sequence continues at coordinate 35,996,938 of NC_140440.1, forward strand.
CAGTGCATTAACCGGTGCATCAAGACACAGACACCAAAAGACACCGTGTTCATAAATGAGTGACGCCAGCTATTTTGACAGAACTGCACTAATGGATGCCCTGGGAGTGAGAATGGGCTCGAACGACAGCTAATCTATGGTGTATGCAACCAAATATGATCCTGGTCTTAGAGAGCTCTCTCAGCGTTGGCCTGATGACACCAAAAGCTTCCACAGAGAAAACAACCGACCAATATCTGAGGTTTGAGGAAGTCCAGCTGTCGCTCTATAAGCAGGTTCTAACCATTTACCATCATCCATCATGGTCTTAAATCGATTCCCATGAAGGTAGAGTAATTATGATCTGGCATTTATTCATTTTAAACAAATTTCATGAAGATTTTAGATGTGAAACTTTTAATGAGTCAGTGGTTACACTTGGTAAAAGCATGTTTTAAACCCTGGCTGTATGACTTAAAGGACTCGCACATAGCAGCCAAGGTGAGTGAGTTAGGTGGGAAAACACTTTCTGTCCATGATTATCTCCAACTTTAGAAAAACCGGTAAGTAAAATGGTAAATGGCCTGTATTTGTATAGCGCTTTTCTAGTCCTTAAGGACCCCAAAGCTTCACACTACATTCAGTCATTCACACATTCACGATGGCAGCTACATTGTAGCCACAGCGCACTGACAGAGGCGAGGCTGCCAGACACTGGCGCCACCGGGCCCTCTGACCACCACCAGTAGGCAAACATGGGGTTAGTATCTTGCCCAAGGATATTTGGAGGCAGGAGGCAGCCTGGGATCGAACCACCGACCTTCTGATTAGTGGCTGACCTGCTCTGCCACCTGAGCTACAGCCACCCCTAAAAGCTAAGAACTTGTAAAAATTCATTCATTAATTTCTTTTCACCTTCACAGAGTGAAGCACAGAGATGCTCGTTACAAGTGCTGAAAAATAGCTGCACAATCAAAGCTGATTGAGATAATTACGCAATAACCATTAGCTGGAGTAATAACTGGTCTCATTATGCTGTTGAGAACTGAAAGAAGGCTGGTGACTGCAATGGGTCAAACCAAATTACTGCTATTTTACTTTTTATATATAAAACCCAGCAAAGTTTAAAATGAAAGGGGGAAAAATCCATACCACACTTTTTTCCACTTGTAAAAATTAATAACTTCCTTTTTCCACAGTGTTGCTCATTAGCTTGTGTGATGAATAAAAAGGCTTAACTAAATCTGAATCATTTGCTTTATTAAATTTCATGTTCAATTTCTCCAAGCCTCGTTAGTTACATACTCTTAACTCCTGAGTGAGTATGAGTGTAGGCAAAGCCCTTTAAGTTTTTATTTTCCTGTGCAGCTTGTGAGCCCCTGAGGATTTTCTCATCTTAAATTCATAGTGATGTTACAGATAGATCACCGAGGGAAATCAATGCAAAGTCCCAGTTAATCACAGAAAACCCCAGCGTTTGGTTTGATCTGAGACTGGATCTGTTTCCTAACTGTGCTATACGAGTATGAGTTACAGGGTGTAGGCTACCCCCACCCCACACTGTTCTACTATCTAAAGAAATACATGCCCTGTTCATGATAAAACATAGTGATTGAAACCATATGTGTTAAGGCATTTCTTATGATACAACCATTCTGCAATACACTGCACAAATGCAGAGTTATTCAAGTCCATAGGAAATGTGCCCTTGTGTCCTCAGCCAGAGTGAATGGGAAGATTCAGGATCCACTGGGCTGGAGAAGGACTACATCCCACAGGGTCCCGTGGGGAGAAAGACACAGATGCAGCATTGATCCTGCTGAAAAGCACTGAATGGCTGGAAGCTTGAGTAAGTGTCAGGTTTCCCAAACGGAAACACCAAGCTAGGCTGGGAGGAAGATCAGAGCTATGAATGTAAAATTTGCAGATTAGCCTGGAGCATGTGAAATTAGCAGAACTAATGTGTGCTATGTGCCAATAGTTTACATATTTTTTCTTTTTTTTTTACCATGTGGTCCTGTGTCCTGAGTGTTTTGTGCAATAGCCGACAATTCTTTTTTTTCTTTTTTTGAAAAATGTTGGGTAACATTTTGTTTTTCGATTTTTCACTATTATTTAACAGAACAAAGACAAGTAGCTCCAATTTAGCTGTTAGGATTTAATATTTTATACATAATTTAATTTCACTGTAAATAAATAACTATTAATTAACTGCTTGTTGATATCAATCAGTTAATTGATTAATTGTCTCAGCACTAAAGACGATTGAGATCTTGTATTTAATTCTACTTGGGCTCTAAAAGTAATCACCATTATGTATCCTGGCCTTTTTAGCCAAGATAATCACACCATAAATTGTTTTTATATCAGCACTTACCTTCAGCCATCGCTATAAAGGACAAACCAGAAGGCAGATACCGCAAATTGATATGGACAAAATGAGGAACCTTCACAGTGGTCATCCAGTGGAAACAGTAACCACACATGAGAGGACCCTCTGTGGACAAGACAGGATGCTGCACTGTAGAGGAAACAAAACAATCTCACCCCTGCTGCTCTTTGATTTGCGCAGCGTGAAATCACAGCCCTGTTTGTATGAACAGGAGCCGTGGCCACCCATCAGGTAGTCGCTGTGGAGAGAGGTCCAAGAGGCCCTCATGAATTAAGGGAACATTCATAACGTCTCCAGGGAGGTCTTCTGATTGCCTGCAGCACTACTAATTGATTTAGTGCAAGGTCGCAGCCTGAGTGACGGAGGGCAAAGGGAGGAATTTCCTGTTTCTGCATCTATAATTCAGTGGCTTCCTGTGTATGTCAGAGAGAGTGCTATTGTATGAAAACACATTTAGTAATTCACATATGCCTCACATATATCTATAGATAGAGACACAGTATCCACCTTTAACTGAATTAGAAGTATATATATATCAGCGTCTTGATGCATTCTCAATCATCCAGGAAAATAAATCTCCAAAAGTTGATTCTGTTCATCTGGACGTCCCAGAAAACGCTACGTCCAGATGAACAGAATCAACTTTTGGAGATATATATGTCAGCATTTCTGATGCTGTAAATCTGAGATTACCTGCAGCCCTGTCACCTTCACCTTCGGCCATCATGTACCAAATATTTTATCATTAGATACTATCCAAAAGCTGCCCCAGAGGCAGTTTTTGTTCGTCCTGCAATACCTTTTGAATTTCTTCACAGTGTATTTAGTGGCGACTTCTGTAGAGTACACAAATGTGATCTGTTAAGTTACATGCAGGTGACATACGTTTAAAGTGACATGAAAGAAACACAGAGAATGTAACATCACATTTGCAGGCGGATGATGAAATAAACCTTACATATAGGAAAATTACAAGAATTTTAATTTAGATAGATAGCTAGATCGATAGATAGATAGATAGCTCGATAGCTCAATAGATAGCTCGATAGATAGCTCAATAGATAGCTCGATCGATAGATAGATAGATAGCTCGATAGATAGCTCGATAGATAGATAGCTCGATAGATAGCTAGCTCGATAGATAGATAGATAGATAGATAGATAGATAGATAGATAGCTCGATAGATAGCTAGCTCGATAGATAGATAGATAGATAGATAGATAGATAGATAGATAGATAGATAGATAGATAGATAGATAGCTCGATCGATAGATAGCTAGCTCGATAGATAGCTAGATAGATAGATAGATAGATAGATAGATAGATAGCTCGATAGCTCGATAGATAGATAGCTCGATAGATAGATAGATAGCTCGATAGATAGATAGCTCGATAGATAGCTCGATAGATAGATAGATAGATAGATAGATAGATAGATAGATAGGTAGCTCGATAGCTAGCTCGATAGATAGCTAGCTCGATAGATAGCTAGCTCGATAGATAGATAGATAGATAGATAGATAGATAGATCGATAGATAGATAGATCGATAGATAGCTCGATAGCTCGATAGCTCGATAGATAGATAGATAGATAGATAGATAGATAGATAGATAGATAGATAGATAGATAGATAGATAGCTCGATAGCTAGATAGCTAGATAGATAGATAGATAGATAGATAGATAGATAACTGAATTTGCCATGTATTAACAATAACCACTACTAGTGGTGTATTGTTCTGCAGCGATCATGTGCATCATTGCAGAGCAGATGGATTGCTAACATGGTCTGTTGTTAATATTCGCTTTCGAAGTTTAAATGCATTAACCCTGCTCATCAACAATAGTGGGGGATGTTTTGTTTGTGGGAGCTGGTCTGTTAACTGAAGTTGTGTTGCATGGTGTGCAAGCTGTCCAAGTCAGCAGTCTGCCAACACTCCCCACTGCGCTGTCTCTTTGAAGGTCTGGTGGATTTCCCTCTGGTGTCTCAAGACTCTTCTACTAGCCACACAAACAGAGCGCCAGCTTCATGAGAGAGGCCTTTGTTTTTGTTCTTTTCCTCTACAATGCTTGAGCCGTCCTATTAGATTTGAACAAACACTGCAGTGTTTGAAAAATCTGTGATACAATTCCTTCAGTTAGAAGATGAAGATGGTCCATCATCTGAAACATGGAGCGGGGCTATTTTCATCCGAGGTATTTTAATGGCTAAAAAGTGTCTTCACAAATCCCACAAGCAATTAAGCTTCAACAGAAATTGCCTATATGAACCTAAAACCAATTTCAGGGTGCATATTAGTGTCCTTTTTCAAAAGACAGAAAGCAGCCCTTACTTTAACTTACTGAATATGTCAAACAATTTGAGTTTGAGAGCACCTCGGCTGGATCTACGATGGCCCTTAACTCCCCAGTATCTGAAATAACACCAAGCTGTTTTTGTGGAACTAGAGGAGAGAGAGAAAGAAAGGGTTCACTTTATTAGCCCTGAGCTAGAGGTCCATATCAACATGCAGACCCTTCACCAAGAAAAAAGGAAAGAGTGGATCAACACTGGATTTCAGAAAGCCTGAAGCAATCTTGTTTCTCTTACTCAACCACACAGCGTGCCCCACTGGCACCACCCCCACATCCTCCCCTAAAATTGATTCCCCATCACATTTAAGAGAAACATCTGTCACTTCAGGGGCCTTCCTTCCATGTCACACTAAAGAGGTTTATGTTAACAAAATGCTAAATGCCTCCTGAGGAACCACAGCAGAATTACAGTGTAGGGTGTGGGATTTGTTGGGTGGATCACCTACCACGGAGTTTCAGGCCTTAATCACATTTCCAGCTTGCGCTCGGATCCAACTTTCCATCCTGGTGGATTTTGCACCCTTAAGCTCAATCATGAAACTTTTTGGAATAGTCTGCTTCCAGTAAACACAGGCTTTCAGAGGCATTTCCATCTGGAGAATAAGACATTTACGGCATCTTAGTATAAACAGAAACACCTGATGCAGCAACTGATCTGTGCTCGACTTGTTTGTGCAAGATTGTGATGTGAACACTGAGTCATCTGGGAAATCCTGACTGGTTTGGGGACACCGGTGCACGTTTTGAGCTTTGAACATGCTCTTAGTCGTTTTTCTTTTTTATCCGTTCATTTCATTAACAAACATTAGATGTAATGGAAAACTGGTGCTAGATAAAAACTTATTGTTTGTTCCAGACGTGGCGTTGCTTAGTAATTAGATTATGTCCTGAGGTGATATTGATGCCTAAGAATAACTCCTCCAATAAAAGTCTCCCCCGTCTTGCACAAGGCTTATGATGTGAAATAAATTTGAAAGGTATCAAGAATATTTAATGTCAAATCCACCTGAAAAACAAATCCAAAAGTGTAGTTTTGCATACAAAATGCGGTCTGTGTACTGTACGTTTTAAAATTACAAATGCAATTATTGGTGAATATAACACACGTGTATGAAGAAAATAGTTGCTGGATTATTTCACCCTGAAATCATACTGAAGGGGCTTCACAAGACCAAGCCTCTTATGGGCTCTTTTTATGTGTAATCAATGGAAATTGTGAGGACTTCAAATAATGACCCCCACCCCCCTACACCCCTGACCCATATGCTGGTCACAGCATGTCCCCGGGCTCAATGGTAATGAAGGGGGGAGGATGGGTGGGCTCACTTTCACTTTTTCAGGCCATTTCATTTGGGAGAGAGTCATTAAATTTATAACTAACGTCCTATTTTCTTTAAGTTGAAACATGGAGATCAAGCATCTTAACAGACTCACTTTGACAGGGTTCTGCAGACGTTTTCATCTGAGATGTCTGGAAAGACAAAAGTACATTTGGTCAAAAGAATTTAGGCTCTTAAAAATGATAATTTCACCTATACTGTATACTGTGTGTCCGTTACATATTTACATCAATGGTTTCACACAGATCTCAGCAAAAAAAAGCAGCTATAACAATTTGATATTCTCGTGTATCTGCTTGTTGTGAATGCTGCTGTTTATCTCCATCATCTTTGGTAAAACTGAGTGAAACTGGCTGAATAACAGAATTGTCTGATCTCATTCAAGTCCAATTTTCTATGAAAGTTTCCCTTGTAATTGGTTCACAAATGTGACCTTTTTCATGATGAACAGTCCATCAACCAGCTGCCCACAGGATGTGAGAGAAGCCCTTGATATTGGGAAGTGTCTTATCTAGACAAGCCATCTTACTACCATGCTTATGGTTCTGACTTGCGAGAATAAGCTGCACATAATTGAATTTTGTTGCTGCTTTTGCATCGCAGACTTTGAAATGCCACAGCCAAAAGAAAGTATTAGCCTCATCCTGCAACGATGTGTTGAATGTCCTACAAGAGATATGAAAATAAGATAAGATGAGATAAAGCTGAATAGCCAGTGTGTTTCAAATGCCTCATTTGCACTACATGAGTCAGACCATGTTTGGGCTCAGTGGGAATGTCTGGTTTGACCTTAGAGAAAGAATGCACCCAGGCATTCACAGTTGACCTCTTTCACATATAGCACAATGATCTTTTTTTTTTTAATTGTCCGAGTCTTAATCTTGCAGGAACTATAAATATAAAATTCACCTCCTATTAGCCTCAAACCCGGAGAGTAAAAAGAACAAAACAACAATGGTTTGCTGTGCTTGGAAAATTGTCCAGAACAAAATATTACATGAAGTCTTCGCACCACTTCATCAACTTATGCAGACCCTGCAAACACGGCTGAAACAGCAACGTTATCTCTGTATGATGTTAGGAACTGAACTGTAAATGGATGGATATTGTTCCCATGTATAAAGTTTTTGATCCAGAGTGGGAGGTCTGGGGTTTGATCGCCTGTGGAGCGCAGAGTCTTTTGATGTTTTTACTGATTTCATTTGATTCTTATCAATAAACGTTAAATTCCTCAACACAAACCTTTTTTTTGAGCTTTCTCAACCACAACTAGACGTCCATAAAACACCTCCAGGAAACAGTCATTCAACCTCAAAATATGTGCGGTGTAGTTTTCTGTTAGGAAGAAATACAAAAATCTGACAACCACATTAGCAACCCAATAGAGATTGACAGACCACGTGACTTTCGCGCATTGCATGCCGGTAACTCGTGGCAAAACAATCAAAGTACCGCATCAAACGCAAGCATTTGCAGCACCGCAAAACGTTCATTCTCTGGTTCCAGTACCTTCTTGCTTTTTCTTTGCCCCCCCCCCAAAAAAAAAAAAAAAGTTATGTACAAAACGAAGGAGAACAATGCCGGTCCGTACAAAGACAGACTTGATGAAAAGGCAAAGAAAAGATACGAGGAAAAAAATCAAAGGAGTGAAAGGGTCAGACCCTTAGAGCACACAGAGGGACAAAAGACGTGCTGCCCAACTTTCACTACGCTCATATTTATAATTATACGGTTCTTGGAGTGAGTGCATACACTCATGAAGTTTAGTAACTTCAGGTCACTGCAACAAGCCCCGGTACACTTTACCGACGGATGGGTACAGGACCTTGAAATGCACCGTGTAGAACGAAAGACCATCGTACGTATCATAAGTTTACCAGTCTCACAAATCGTCTTCATAAATACACAGTCGTTAACCGTTTACTAATAGGACCTTTGAGCTCAACGGTAATTAATTAGTAGTGGAAATAATTTCTGGTTCGCATTACAGAAATGTAGCAGTGACAATAATATTGTATGCTGTAATCGTACTGGGCAATTAGTGATAGCATAGCGCCACAATTTCTGTTCAGCGCCAGACTTGCTTGTAACCTATATCACCAATTATGTTATGAAAAATGACGTATTGACTACTACAAAACACTGACCTTTGTGGAAATGCTTGGAGCAGACTAACCTGTGAGCTGGAGTGTTCTGGGACGTTGTATTTGGTCTTTGAATGGCTGCAATCCAGGCCATCCGTCAACTCTTTTTACTTCAGAAACATGGCTCGAATAATTTCTCTTCAACGACGTAATCCGATAAAAAAAAAAACCGATCTCTTTACCCGTCGGCTTCCCGTGGCTGTCATGCGACCGGCTATTGCAGTTAATAATACAACAGCTTCTTGACAGTTTTTTGTGTTTCTTTTTATCGCTGTGTAACTGATTTCAATTGAAAGCCTGCGTGCGCTAGTACCTCTTGCCACGAGTTCCCAGAAGTCTTTGCGGTTTTACCCTCGAATGACGTCACATTTTCAATCTCTATAAGCAGTGTTGGGGTGTAACGGAATACATGTACCGCCGTTACATATTTAAAATATAAAATATGAGTAACTGTATTCCGTTACAGTTACCGTTTAAAAAGGTGGTATTTAGAATACAGTTACTTTGTTGAAATAAATGGATTACACGGCGGTACTTCCCTGTTTCATATTGTGGCGGGTCAGGACTGTTTGGGTTTTGTTTGACAGCTACGTTCTGTTGTTCCAGGCAGCGTTACGGTTGCCATGGTTACAGGGTGGCGCTCTCTCTGCGTGTTTCCTGGGTGAGAGAGGCCTTTTTGTTGTTGTTGTGCTAAGCTAACAGGCAGAATGCTACAGGTATAGCTCTAAAGAATGTAGCATCATGGGCAGTGTAGTCCGTGCTGCAGGGAGAATGGACTGCCATACCCGTTATGTGTCTGTGAGCGAAGGAGGGAAAAAAAGGAAAAGTACGAGCTGTCATCGAGCAGAAACGGGAGCTGGAAGCATGTAAATATAATAATAACCACTGCAGCCAAGAAGAGAGCCTGACGAGCCCAGCTGTAAGTAAGCTAGCTATTAAGACTCGACTGTACACCGTGTTCGTGTTTTCCTCTGAAACAATAAGTTCTGTTGGAGCAGCCTTTCAACGCCTCTCTGTGTCTCTGCTAGCAAAGTTGACCCAGACAACAAAGTAAAGCTAGTTTTCAGAGCCGACACAGAACCCACCGTATTAGCCAGAGGTCCCTTTACTACGGTTCGGAGCCGCGGACCTTCAGTAACAGTAATAAATCACAGCAATAGTACATTCATGTAGTTGTAAACAGCATGATAATATATTAAGTAATCCAAAGTATTCAGAATACGTTACTCTCATTGAGTAACGTAACGGAATACGTTACAGAATACATTTTGGGGCATGTAATCTGTAATCTGTAATGGAATACATTTTAAAAGTAACCTTCCCAACACTGCTTACACATACTGCTGCTAGTGTCTGTACCTGACATCATCAAGTTTGGGCACAGTAACAGTACTAAAATTACCACACACAATATATTAACAAATAAATAAAATGACTTATTAGTTTCTTTGAAATATCTGTTTAAGTTTGTGCTCTCTTGGGGGTGGGGTGGCTTAGGCTTCTTCATCATGTGGTGGGGGCTCTGCCGGGTTTCGGGCGGTCCTCAGAGATCTGGGGTGGCTGGCCTCTAGCAGGGTCAGCTGCCCGCTGCCTCTGCTCTCCTGACACCCCTCCCCGTCAGAGCTCCGTCCGGGGCCTCCCTCTTCCCACGGCTAGGGTGGACACTTGGTTGTCATCGGGATACGTGGCCTCAGATCAGTGGATCAGTGGATCCCCGGGGTCTCCGGGGTCTTTCGATGTCTGCTGCTGGCTCTTGGGGGGGGGGGGGGGGGGGGGGGGGGGGGCATTATTGCAAACTCTCACCCTCATTTTTCAAGTACACTCTATGCCAAACACTAACACACAGAGTGAGAGAGAAACAAACACAGCAAAACTGCATATTTGTTGGTTCACCTTCCTCTGCTTAGCCCCCCCTCCCCTCTTTTCTCCCCTGCTTTCTTCTCTTATCTTTCACCATTCTGACCTTTAACCCCTGTCTCCATCAGGATAACATCCACAGGACAATAATGTAAATAATAAAATTAAGTAAATAAATAAAACAGAAACATTAACAAGAGGAGCCTGCAGATCGTCTACGGTGCTCCTCGTTTGGCACAACAAAGCATTCAGACCAAAAGTCTGCTTGCTCCTGCTGGACTGGACAGGTTAACAAAACAAAACTGTGCAATGTTTAAATTGTTCAGTTTTTATGGTTGTTTTTCTGCATATCTTAACCATGCAGTAAATATGCAGTAAATATTAACCCAAACAGTGCGATTGGCCTTTTCACTCAAACAGTAAAAAATAAAATAGACAATATGGGACGTCATAATGCTGAATCCACTGCAGGTCTTAACAGTGGATTCACAAAGAACGCTTAAATGAATGAGTTTCAGAAACATGGCTGGTGCTTCACTTGTGTTACTGCAGTCGTATGACCTCACAGTAAAGCTCGTTTTATACAAAAGAGAGAGTCTGCTGATAAAGTGGACTTTCTCTTCACTCTTCTGTCACAACACTGTCTTATTTCCACTGTATGTCTTGCCGTACTGTAACATTTGCGATTCATAAAACCTGCGTTTGGATGATTCATAACTCAATTCTTCATGTTCCAGTCCACAGGCTCAGGCTGCACAGCAAGATTTATACGATGCCGTGGAGTCTTTAACGTTTCTCCCTGAAGATGAATGTGAGGTTACTGGGCTCCCCCACACTGTTTCAAAAGTTTCCCAGATGACTACATGGCAGAGGTACTGCTGACAATTTGTACTATTTTGACTTTAACCAAGGAAATGGTTTCATCTGAACTCAACCACATAAATCTCAAACACTGATCAAATCCAACAGTTCACTCAGCAGCCATGTTTGTGTTGTTAAACTGTTTCTCTCGTGTTTATTTTAAGGAGGGTGAGCTAAAGTGCTATAACCTTACTTCAGGTCGGGTGATTTCACATGGAGCAGTCATTCATCAGCCAGGTTGTGGTGCAGCCCTCCAAGGCAGCAATGGGATCCATTGGGTTAACCAATCTGGACAGTGCTAATGTGGGCTGCAGATTGTTTCCATATGGGTCCATTTCAAACAGAGTCACGTTGACTGGGTCTAAAAACCAGCTTCGTTTCATAGTTCGACCACTTCAAGCAGGCGAAGTGAAACAACTTTCGCACTACCAGTCGTAAACAAAACAGTCGACCTTTGACCTTAGCGTATAAATCCTGGACAGGTAGCTAAAAATGTTCATAATATTAAGGTTTTAACTACCTAACATTTACTTTCAACGCTGAATAATACATTACTTAAGAAAAATAATATAAAATTATGACAGCCATAATATAAAAATATTGATTTAAGGAACACAAGTAGCAAAATAAGGCAAGCAGAGAAATTAAATTATAAAACTTAATCAATGTTTTTACAGAAACATCCCAGACTGAGCTAAATAAGAATTAAGATACTTAAACTGCAGCTAATAGAAAAGCAAATAACTCCGTCACAGTCATTTCAACACGTTACATCTAAACTTTGGTCAAACTGGAATCACAGTAAGTGCCATTGGGGTATACCTTTATCTCCAAAACCTGTTAAAATCTTTTGAGTTATTCTGGATTCTTTTGTCCAGATGTGTATTTTATGCACCTGTAAGACTTTAAAGCTGCATGGCCTCTCAGACTGAGAGAAAAGAAACCTCTGCAGTACAAATGTGGAGCCATTTCAAGTAAACTGAATGTGCCCGACACCTAACATTAACAGTAAAATGCACCATCTATTATCTCTTTAAATAAAGTCAAGTACTCTCCCTCTTGTATCTGCATAATATGGCAAAGGCAGGATAAAGAAATGTGCTTTTATATCTTTGTAGTCTTTAGTTTGAAGGGTTTTTTGTACTTGTCAGAATAAGAGACTCATTCTCTGAACAGTAACAATTGCCTTTCATAAAGCTTTTCCTTTTTTCCTTTCCTCAAACACTTTTGTCACTTCCCACTCCTTCAGTCCTGAAATGAGCCTCTATCTGCCCAACTTCTGTCACAGCACACTCTGTGACCTCTCTGCTTTCTTTACTTGAAACAGGCTCTGTGGCGTGGAGGCCTACAACTATACGCCTGGCTGCGCGGGACTGACCCTTGCAGCGGGCTGCCACAGCAAAGACGACGTTTCACAGCTACAAAGCGCCTGCAGCGTTTCTGGAATCGCTTCACAGGGCGACAGCTGATGGTGTGGGAGCTTCAACTGAAGGATGCGACCAGCGGTCCGACTTCATACGGTGCTTTGTCCCAGGTGTGCATCGTTTCACAGACATAATGCCTTCTATTATTTTCCATTTCTCTTACGTGCATCCGTAGTGAATAAGCGCTTGATGTAAGTGCAGCAAAGAGCAGATACTGGAGTAAACACAGGCTGTTAATGGAGAAATGTCAACCATGTACAATCAGCAGAGGAAAGAACAGGAATATAGTCAACTTTACACACTTCAAATAAATTCATTGTTATTTAGCATCTTAGATTCTTAGTGCCATATTCACAGTGATGGAGTGACAGGCAGTCAGCAGTAATTACCATAACTTGACTGCTGGAGTTTGTTTTTACTACTAATTGAAGGATAATTTGAGAACATAATTTGCTATATTTCTCTCATTGTCAAAAAATCCTTTAAAAAAAAATCTCCAAGTGGCAGTAAAAGCGATTGCTGTTATTAGTCTAAGGAGCTGCTGTGGCTCACTGATGTGCTTTCAATAGTTTTTAAACAAGAATAGAGCTCTAACCACAGTGAAATGACAAATGTGGCGTTAGACACAGCGCCGATACTTTGCAGAAGGATCGATTTATTGCTTTTGGACCTTTAATGGAATTTGTGGAGGATAAAAGGGCCCAAAATGAAAATAAAAAAGACGACTGCTGAAGACCTAACCTCTTTGAGAAAGACAGTTTGACTAAGTTAATGCAAAAGAACAAATATTTCACCAGTACAATTTTCAGCAGCAAAGACAGGAGGTGTGTAAAACAAATAAATGACTCAACAGACATCCAATTTCAATGCTTTATGCCAGAGCAGTAAAAATGACAACTGCTGGGCTCCTGTTATATTTAAATTTTACATGCGACTTACAAAGCCATGTTCTCCTGTGCAGCTGCGCTGATTGCTAACTGAGAAAATTGTCGTTCAATATTTCCAATCTTTGTTGAGCAGCTGAAAACACTGCGATTTGTGATTACAGTCATTGTTGTAATATTGATTCACGTGCAGCAGCAGCAGCAATTTCACTCATATGGAACCGCGGTCTGAAATACAGTTCTCAACAAAGGGCAAACAGTTACTGACAAAGCAATTTTCCACTCAAGGTCTCCATAATGCATTAAGTGAGGTTTAACTCAACCCAATAGATCACGAGCTGGAAACCAAACTATATATTCACCGGCTGGATGTCTCCCATATGACAAGGCTGTAATTAGGCCTATAAATAAAGAGCCTGAACAACACTGTATGCATAGTCATGTAAGAAACATATATTAGGAAAAACAGAAGCTCCTATGAACCAACCGACTTCTGCTGAACTGCTTTGTTTTCTTTAAGAGTCTTTAGAAAATGGAAACATTGTTACGAGTTACATTAAGTGAACTTACAGGTCAAACACGTCGCAAACGCCAATTTTAACAGTTTTTCTTTGGCTCTTTACTCCCAACACAACAGATTACAGACAGAACTACACTATAGGATATACACCTGACCTTGTGCTAAAGCAGCTCTTATCCTCTTACTGTATACATCAGCTGTGAATGAAGTTGCCAGAACAGTTCAATTCTCCAGTTTCCTGGAAATCTGCTGGAGGAAAATCAGCCATTCTTCCAAACGGCATCCCATCATTTGGTGCTTTGATGATGGTTTTACAAGTGCTCTCTAACTCGTGTGTGTGTGTGTGTGTGTGTGTGTGTGTGTGTGTGTGTGTGTGTGTGTGTGTGTGTGTGTGTGTGTGTGTGTGTGTGAAGACCTGGTGATTGTGAGGGCAGCAATATGTGCCTCTTGCATCCTGAGGATGGTAAATTTTCACCTTGGAGTAGATCACCTACTTCAGGATTGCAATCCAAGGACAAAGGTGACGAGAAAAACTTTGCATTGATTTGGAGTGATGCCAGAAAACTAAAAGGTTTGAATCTTTACCTGTTTTTCTTAAAGTAGAACGAATATTTGGGTTTGGGTCTAGTTATCCTTGAGGAGTATTTTTACAAGTTGTCCATATAAAATAGTTAGCATACAAAGTGCTTGAGAGAGCTCCCTCGCTGGCTTCTTTCTCTGCCTACCTGTGGACAACCAGAAATCCAAGTAATATTCATGCTACACGACTGCTGCTTGCACAATTAGCCAAGCATTATTCACTCAAGACTGCGCAGTTCAAATAATTTTAAAAGGAGCTCCGAAACATCAATTTGACAGTTTTAAGTCCCCGTGGGTTTAAATGGCGTTTTCTTTGTTCTACTGTAAACCACCAGTGTGCTGAAGTGGAGCCACAAAGAAACACACACAGGCATGTACAGCACACAGTTTCTGTGACTGGTCTCTAAAATAAGCACTGGGTGACATGTGCTGCCAACAGGCCGTTTTCGACACATTGAGACACCAGTGAAACGCAGATCTTAGTCTGGACTGGTCCTTAATTCTTCCGGGCTTTATGGGTGCTGAGCGTGGTGGCAGGAATGGGAGGCGGCTGAGAACAATATGGTCAAGTCTTTCATCAGACATCTGTCATCTCATCTTCCATCTCATCCCCCTCGGTTTCACCTTCTGCCACACCTTCTTCTTCCTCTTCCTCCTCGGATGTCACATCCAATTCCTCCATCTGGGAGACGCACTTTGGACACGAGCAGACAAACAGGTAGTTCTCCCTGTGAAGAAAGCGTCCCACATTGTTTGCACCTCTGATAAGAGCTTTTAATTAGAACCATTCTGCACTTTGCTGTTAAGAAAATCTTTTTACGTGGCTTCTGTGCACAAAAGCAACCGTCTGTTCAACACTGTAATTATACTTCCGGACCACAACACCATCCTGTAATGAAACGACACCTTCTCGAGAATTAACACAGGATGCTCTAAAACCAGCATGCGTCTCAGAAACTTTGGATCATGCTAATCAATGAGCAGAGTGAGCACAGGAGTAACCATCAGACCCACCAGCCTCTCCGCTTCATCCTATTATTGCCTGGAAGGCTTTTTATTGATCCTGATGAATTCATAACAGTATGACCCCGTTCAAGTGAAGTATCCCAGGGATTACAGATGTTTACCTCAGAATCTTATGTCTGCTATGTCGGCTTCGGTCCCGCTGACAGCAGTCCAAATAACTGATGCAAATCTCCTGAAGATGGAAAAGACACACAAACACGCTCCTGAACTGGCTGAAGAATCCCAACATCAATATATTACTGTACCATAACAGTTAAACTACTCGTGTGGCAATTTTTCCAGATTTTGCACAAAACATTTTCAAAATGCCGTTGCTTCATCATGCAGGAGGTCGCTCTCTCGCTCTCCTGGTACAAACGCTGCAGTCTTTGCATTCAAAGCAGATCTTTGCTGTGAAAGTAGCACGGCCGCCGTGACATTACTGTGCCGCGCGGATGCAAGGCTTCTCAATCTTTCTGACAGCTTGACAAACCCGCTCCCATCCTTAAAGTCTCAGCCTTCTAATGCCCCCTGACAAGGGGGCACACAAATGTTCTGTGCAGTCTATTTCAGGCCAGAATTTATCACTCAAAACTCGGACGTGTCAGCTCACCTCTCCCTGGTTGATGTCACAGAGGGCACTGAGGTGAAGGAGGAAGTTGTTGTCGGGGAACGACACCTCTGCATTGGGTATGCAGCTGTGGTTACCTGCAGAGGTCAAAGAGCCATATGGTTGTGTGTGTGTGTCAGGGGAGGTTATCATATGGCCTTTTAGCCCAGACTAACAGCATCTTTAATCTGAAGTAACAGTTTTCATACGAGAGACATCATCAGCACTTACATGAGCTTTGAAGCAGAAAGAGTCCAGACCCCTCGCAGTTCAGAAAGTCTCCGGTTTCTGCACAGAACAGACACATTATGCATATTTCTGACCTTTGCTTGGATACGCACGGGTTTATGTAACAACCACAGCATTGGTCAAAACACACATATACAAACAAAACTCAGACAATTCAGCCGTCGCAAATCTGCTCAGCTGAGACAAAAAGAATTTATTGTAGAAAATACTGCAACACTGAGATAAAGTGTGACCTTTTTCAATGTCCTTGTACAACTGGTCAATAAAAGAGTCCAAATGCTCCCTCTGCTGGGCAGGAAGCTCAAGTGCATCGCAGGCATGAACCCACTGGCTCAGCGAGCTGCGTTTGGATGACAGAACATAAAGACAGTGAAGTGTCAGACCCATGTGAGCCCCAGTGTTGAGCTGGTTAAAGGTGATAGTTACCTGGTGCCGATGCCTTGTCCGTTGGTCCCCACCAAAGCAAACAGAGAGCGGAAACCCTCAGAGACAAACCACTGCAACACAGTCACACCTTTAATCATCCACGCAGGGAGCTGGCAAATTAGTAATCAAAACATTTTTTTCCTCTTTGATTATACAAATCAAAGAAAACGTAAGAAAACAGAGACGTCAGATTTTCACTTCAAGCCCAAAGTAACGAATACAAACAGTTATAATGAGAAGAAGAAGAAACATTTGACAAGCTGTGATCAAAGAACAGAATCCCAGAAAACGTCTGAGCGTCCGTTGGAATAAACCAGATTTTGATTCCTCAGAAATTATAATATAATCATAATTTAAGTCAGTTTGCTTAGTTTTTTAAACTAAGCAAACTGACTCATATCATACGAGCAGGGTGAAGGACGTGGTTTTATTTACATGTTTTTGATAAAGTTCAACCATCAACTTGGTAAATCAAGCAGTACGTTCTGTTCTTCCAGCCCAACTCTGTTGTTATGGGATTATTTACTTGTACAGGGAAGCGTTTGCTCCATATCAGCGGTCCCCAACCCCCGGGCCTCGGACCGGTACCGGTCCGTGAGTCGTTTGGTACCGGGCCGCGAGAGTTGAGGCGTTATTTTGTTATCGTTTTTATCGTTTCCTTGGTTTTCCTGGGTCTTTTCACGTGTGTTATGAATAAATCTTCTTTTTTTGGTACCGGTACTAGTTTTATTTTGTTGTATTTATCCGCGACACCTTAAAGGCCGGTCCGTGAAAATATTGTCGGGCATAAACCGGTCCGTGACACAAAAAAGGTTGGAGACCGCTGCTCCATATGACCAATAGTGAACATGGAGCTTCACAGTTCTTACAAAGGCCGCAAACAAAGACGGTTTAAAGACATGACGGCAGCTTCAAGGTGCAGAAATTAAGCCAAACCCAGGAAGCGCTTTAGAGCTGCTTTCTATCTGAAAGCTAACAGATGGTGACAGCTGTGGTTGCAAAAAAAGGCCTTCTGATCCTATAGAAGTGAAAAACAGAATTCTGTTTCTACCTCTGTGAACATGTTGGGCTTCATCATTTCAGGTCATATTGAATAATAATCATGAGGAGGATTATCCATGCTATGCTCATTGAAGATTTGTGACAAATAAGCTGGTTGAAAGGAACAAACCTGCTCTGCTAAAGCCGAGAAGGAAAGCTGTAAAAGGTCAATCTCGAGGAAACGTATCAAAACCATTTCATGCATCTAAACAGAAAATGAGCCGTTTCATGATGAAACTGTCGTCATGTTTTTTTGAGACATTTTGAACCAAAAACACAGGCAGGTATTTATAATTCATTACTTTCTCTTTTTGTCATTCCCACAAATTAATGTATTATTATTATTTAATGTTGGACCACTGTTGGTGGTCCAACATTAAGTTTTCCTGCTCAGTGTCGCAGGAAAACTTGTAAGCGAATGGGATTGTCTCGCCAAGTATGAAGGCGGGCAGTACTGCACAGACAGCGAGTGTCACTGGCATCGTGTTACGGTGAAAATGTTTGTGCCACATCAGACTACAACGATAAAAACAGTATTTTCTTACATAAAAGATCCATACATCTTAAAGAGCTGAAGTATTGTCCAGCATCATCATCTGGACAAAATGAAACATACTGGGCTCTGGGAGCATGTGAGGGGCATGTTTCTCAATTTTCCTGTGATTGCCAAGCGAGATAATAATGATTACAGTCATTGGGCACTAGGTTTTCATGTGTTCAAATAAATAATTAAATACATTTAAAAATAATAAATAAATAAAATGATTTAATAGGTTGAACGATATTCAGGAGGCAAAGGCGGCCAAATAAATCAGAGCTGTCAGTGAGCAGCTTTAATTAGCTGTCGAGCAACAAACGCTTTCTGTGTTATTTTTGGCAGCATTGTCTAAAAAACGAATGAATGCTGGATTGAAAACGAGGAAACAATGTGTGCTGTGGCTTCACAGAACATACTGACCCGGCCGAGACGGTCGTCATAAAGTGCTTCTGTAAAAAGGCTGTGCAGCAAGGCCAGCTGCCCCTGCAAAAACACGATGAAATAACTTCATGTAATATTTTACATAACAGAAAATACACATCACTTGTATGTTTGATGCTTATTCGAGCTGTGAAGAGTTAAGATCACCATAACAGCTTTTGTCAGTTTGTACCTCAATGAATTCGCACGTCAGGCAGAAATAAAACTTACTCTGAACTGCTCTCCTAGGAGCTTATGGGCGATCTCCTCTTCCTCGTTGGCTGTCCGGCTGCAGAAGTGAGTAAACAGCTTCTGCAAGTGTGCTTTATCTTTGGCCTGGAAAACATAAATAATGTTTTGTGACTTACTGAATATCTCCTACACACTTACTTGTGTTTTGCATGATTTGTTTTTGAAAGGGTTAAACGACAGTACTTATTCAAACCTGCACGAGTAATCTTAACATCCTATAACAGAAGTCAACACTTTTTAGAGTTTTCAGAAACTAATAATCAGGACTTTTTAAAATGAACACACACATCACTGTAATTTGTTTTCTGTCAGTCTGCAAACATTAGTCTAATGAACCTGTGACCTTTCAAAAATTAACATGTAGCTTTTCCTGTTTACAGCACCTGCATCGCAGCAAAGTTCATTTCAAACTAGCAATAATTTCATACAGTTTAATTTAAAAATGACACATTAGCAATACAGAGTTTTAAAAAAGGAAAATCAAATCAGGTGCAGCATATCATGTTCCTTTGTATTATATCTCTAATACTGAGCATAAGTACAAACACTTGAATATAAATCAGAGGAACAGTCTCACCTGTTTCACCATAGCTACCATTTTGGCCATAAGCACGATGCTGGAGGTCTCAGGGGGATAATGCATACTCCTGAAAGACAGCAGTGGTAGCTTATTGGGGTGAAAGTCAGCGCTCTCAGGAGATGAACGTTTTTAAAATGCTTCCTCACCTCCATGCATCTTTGAGCTTGTTGATGGGGTGATCAGGATCTCCTTCAGAAGCACCCAGACACAGAGCCTGGTGGTACTGATCTGCTGCTGCCTGACGACACTCGCTGCTGCAGTACATCACCTGCAGAGGGAGCAGAGGGCGGGGGATTGACCCCAAACAAAAACATTCAAAATGTTAAACTAATGAGGAAACTGGGTTTGTGGTTTAGAATTTGAGTCTGCGGGGCTGAGTAAAGCACGATGGCTTCGTGTTTTTAAATCACTGCTTTTACCGAGTTCGCAGTGACTCCAGAGATAAATTCATCACCGAACTCTTTAATCCCCGTTTATGACTTCAAGTTTCCTTTGGAGAAATCAGGAAAGTTATGACTTTCCGGAGAATGAAATTTACTGGAGCCAGTTTTGAGTTTAATAAAGGACATAAAGCATTTCTGGAACATCATCATCCAAAAGCAGATCTGATAAATGTGCATCCAGCACTCAGTTATACTGAGAAAGCATTAAAAGTGAAGGTGTAGCTTTAATATAGTCTAAGCGTTGCTGCAGGTACTGTACAGGCTCATTTGCCACTTTATTAGGTACGCCTTGCTAGTACTGGGACAGACTCATTTTTGCCTCAAAACTTCCTGAACTCTTTGTGGTAAAGACTCAAGGAAGGTGCACTGTGGTCATATGGGGGGTTGGACATGGTCAGCAACAACACTCAAGGGCTCAGGAATGCCATAACATACCACCAACACCATTACACCCTCACCAGCAGCCTAAACTGTTGAATGTAATACGGATGCATCCGTGCTTTCATGTCATTTATACCAAATTGTGACCTACAATCTGTATGGCTCAACAGAAACCAAGACTCAGACGAATCTTCTGTTGTTCAAACTGTAACTTTAGTTTCCCGAGTGGTTCCCAGTGTGGTCGTCTGCTGCCGGAGCCCATTTGTTCTCTGTAAAGCCTGGAGAAGCTTGTCTGGGCAAATTCCAGTAGATCAGCACTTTCTGAAATAGACCAACGCACCTGCCACCAAAAACATTCAAAGTCATATAAAAGTGACGTTACTACAATCGGTCTTCTGTCCTCCAAGGTGACCACCCCCACACGGATTAATGACATGATCAGGATTAAGTGCTCGGGACTCCTCGGCTCTATCGCTTAAGACATTCAACTCTGTGCTCCAACTACAACATTTAAAAAACGTTTTTGCATTTTTGAGTCGTCCTTTGGTGAATTTTTGGTTTGTGGTCAATTTCTCGCATCCAAATACTGACCACGCCCAGCCCTGCTCAGCTTCAGAGATGAGACGAGATCGGAAGTGCTCAGGGTGGTATGGCCGTATGCTTTGTGGTCACTTTCTAGATGAATGCTTCAGCTTTAACCTTCGAAGACGCAGCTTTATATTATCTTTAAATCACTTTTTCATATGATGAGAAACTCACAGCTAAACAGCAACGGCTGCCAGCTGTTCATGGACAAACTGCAGTTTTCCTCTAATGTTGGTTTGAACAGTTCGAGGAGCTGAAACTAAATTTCTTTTTTAAGTCACTTTCTGCACTCTTAGGTAAGCATGACCTTTCTCCTCTACTGCAAAACAGGATCAAATGTATGCTCTTCTAGTAACGGGGGGGGGGGGGGCATGTATTTACATTTTCATGTGACCTTAGCTTGGCTTATTGACTGGGTGTTAGTAGTGGCCTCTAAAGATTGATGATTAGCAAGCAACCACCATTGATGTAGCTGAAGCTCTTCCTTAACCACTGCCAGGTTAAAATCAATGCTTTGTATCTTATATTGACCTGACTAGTTGCTGTGAGGCTTTTACTTTCACGCAAAATTGCAAGCTACACTTTTTTTTGGTAGTGGACTGTACTAAAATAGATTTACCTGGCACTGAGGGCATGCTTGATGCTGTTCTGGGCGTACACGGCACAGCTCCGGATGAGGAAGGCTGAGTCCAGGGATGCCGCTAAGTCTTCTCGCATTCCCCTCTGCAGTCTCCAAAGCACGTAAGCAGTATTCACAGGCTGTTGGGGGCATGATGGTGAACACAGATGACATCACAGCAGCGCAGCATTGAGATGATGAGTTTCATTGTAGATCCACATGCAGTACACATGCAGATTATTTTGTCCAGTTAGTCCAAAACCTCAATAATCAATGAAAAGATGCGATTATAAGTCTTATAAGTGCATCAAACATCTCACCTTTATATTTATACAAAGTGTTCCACAGGAATTGGGCAGAGACGAGCGGCCGCTCAATGAAAATGGTTTCTCCCTTCTTGATGCTCCTTTTGGCAAAGAGACCCTTGCCCTGTAACATGAATAACTAACTGTTACTGCAGCCTTCAGTCACTACAAAAAAGTTATAGACTATGAACATTTTACAAGAATTAAAATGTAAATCACAGTGAGACCTAAAATGATTCATTTCTTAATCACTATGTTTAAGAAAACTCACAACTTGCTGCAGCACAAACATGTTTTTCCCCAGAAACTGTAAGTTGTTGTTTTCATCCACCAATCACACATCAACCAATCAACATGAGTAAAAACTGTGAGGAGGAGGAATAACAAACTGCTGCATTCAGTCCAGACAGACCCCTTAAAAAACAAGCATCACCATTTAGAGTCCACTCAGTTTATTAATGTGATTCTATTAACAATCCACTGGTATTTGCATTTATAACAGCTGATTAATGAAGAGTAACAAAGTAAAGAAGAGATGGCAGAAGAGCCCTTTCTAGCTCGTCCTACAGAAATTCATTCAATTTTGTGTGTCTGAAAGAAAGAAATATAATCAGCTGATTTATCAGAATATATGCTCATCAAATCTCCAAATATATATATAGTTCTGCAGGTGGTGGCCACAGACCATCTCTCCTCTAGTTTGCTTTTTACTAGTGTTCTTGTCTCTACTGGTAACATGTGATGGAACCTGCTGCATTCAGGTTGTCACATCCATATTATCACAAGACTTTCTGCTGTGTGTCCCAGCACTGTCTCGAGACAGATAGCAGGAGACTGGCTGTTACAGTATGTGAGCTGGACAGGGCGTAGAAGGTCATCAAATGACAAGCGGACCAGAAACTGCTTCTTTGTGCAGGGAGGGACAGGAGGAGCGATGGCAGAGGCCTACAAAATGACCTCCAAGGGCTATTCTGTGCATGTTACTGACTAAAGTGCCATAAAAAGACTCCGTGAGAGCCCAACATGGTTTAGCGGGACCTGTGCTCACAGGCTGTCATCCTCCAGAGAACACCAGAGCAGGCAGGTCCACCAGGGCTCCATTCTCATTCACAGATGATGTGACCTGAAAGCTGTGGAAAACGTCATGATGCCTGCAACGTCACGTGTCAAGAGAACTGATTACATTTATCTATTTAAGAATTTCCTTTAAAAGAAGAAGAAGAAGAAGAAGAAGAAGGGAAAAAACACACACACACAGAAAGACGTGAACTTGTTAACACTCTATCACAGTTAGTATTATTATTATTATTGTTATTATTAGTGGACATGAATAGTAGGGGTTATTTTCAGCTAGTAGTTCTTATACTGTGATATTAGCGAGCTAAGCTTTGGTCTGGAAGCTGCTGTCCTAAATTTTCCTGAAGGCAACATAGAAATCAAACCCTTCATGGAGGATTTAGACGATCATTCAATCTCCACTGTGTGTCAGACATCAGCCAGTCGTGCCTGGCTGTGACCCGCACTGACAGCCGACATGCGACTACAGCACCGTCGCTTTAAATCTGTGTTCAGCCGCAGATTTCTTCTAAATCCGTTTAATATGAAAATCACGGACAAGTCTCACCTTGACATTGTCGATAAATCTGACTTCCACACAGCTGGACACTTTGCCGGGGTCCACGCAGAAGGAAAACATGTCATCCACGGGAGCAGCCATGTTTCAGACGACCTTTCAACTCTGACGTTGACGTTTTATTTGTGAGACAGGCGGCAGCGACCTCTGGTGGTGAACAGAAAGTTGCATACATGTTTAGAAGGGTCTGTGATTGGCTGGCTGTTGTAAGACATTCCGCGCATGCTCAGATCATACGCTTTGAAATGAACGCGAGTTTTTGTTTGTTTGTTTATTAAATAATCTGAAAACAGTCGAAATTAGGCAGATTCAATACGCAGTCTTGACACAGACGGACGTTTTAACGGTGTTTGGGGCTGATGATATCTGGCCATGAAGTTAGCTTAGATGCGCAGAAAACCCTTTTTGTCTTCTTGATTAATGGAGGGAACTTTGGATGCCACTAAAAGCAAAACATTTTAAAGTGTCGACTTTTTAGAAGCGAAAAAAAGCGAGCAGTGGAGGAGCCAAAGAAATAGAAAATATAGGGTTCTAAAATATAAATTTACAGCACATAAAACCGTCGAGTTGCTCGGTCCCTCCCAACACAGCCCTTAAGTCCGTGTTGTACCGCAGTTACCACCCGACGTCTCTCACCAAAGATCAGTCCGTGTGCGCTCCCAGGGTGTGTCCAATTAGTGATCAGGAGGGGGAGTGGAGAAGTGTCCCCGGGACAAGTCCACAGTAAATATAATAAAAGCATGAAATACTGCAAAGATACAACACTCAACATGGGAACACAGCAAAACATGCAACTTCAAATATATATATAATAAATAAATATTTTTTTTAAAAATCCACCCTTCCTCCAGATGACATAAGGACAAATTAGTCAAGTGAATAAAATAGAATAGAATAGAATAGAATAGAATAGAATAATCCTTTAATTTTCCCACAAGAGGAAATTTGGTTGTATCAGCAGCAAAACAAACAAACAAAAAAACACATATACAAACAGAACAGAAACACAATTTTTACATATTTACATCATGGACAATAGTTACTAAAGCAGAGTCCTGTACAGTTATTAAAAATAAATTACAGATAAGTGCAAACCCAGGTTGTAGTGTGCAAACAGAGCAGGATACTGAAAGATGTTTAAATAGTTGAGAATATTTAGAATAATTAGAAAAGTGCAGATTGTGTGATTGTACCTGTGCATTAAAACGTAGATATGTAACTTCCAATAAGTTAGTGTATATATAAACTGAAAAAAGTAATGTGCAAGTTATAACAGTAGAAGTTGTTACGGCGCAGATGTAAACATCCATGTTTGTTGGGAGCAGTTGTGATTGTACAGTCTGACAGCTGCAGGGAGGAAGGAGCTGCAGAAACGCTCCTTCATGCATCGAGGATGCAGCAGTCTGTCACTGAAGCAGCTCTGCAGCAACATTTACATGCATGGGGTGGGAGACCTTGTCCATCAGAGATGTTATTTTGGCCACAGTCCTTCCTCTCAGCTGCAGATAAACTGCTGCTCCAACATACAACACTGTAAAAAATGACAGATGCCACCAGAATAATAGAAGGTCTTTAAAAGCGCTCCCTGGACTCCAAATGACCTCAGCCGCCTCAGCAGGTAGAGTCTGCTCTGACCCTTCCTGTAAACAGCATCAGTGTTGTGGCTCCAGTTTATTATTCAGGTGAACACCCAGGTACCTATAAGAGTCCATCTCAATGTCCACTCCCTACAAAAAGTTATGGTTAATCAGAGTTAATTCATATTATAACAAGAGAGCCAATTACTTTTTCACCAGGGAAACCAACATGATACAGAAGCCTTACTGTAAAGGGTGGAAAAGCATCCTATAGCAACATGAAGTAAAGAGTGCAGACACTTTACATACAGTAAAAGAGTATTTATTACAGGCTATATAGTAAAATAATATCAGGTTTACATCGTTTGACTAGCAAACATTTGCAATAGTATCAGTGGAAGTTTTACACAAAGAATTAAAAACAGTCAGTTGTGTAGTATATGTTATGTTCTATTTCAAATTGTGTACAAAAGAAGCAATTCTTTAATAATGAAACAGTAACTTGACAACAGTCAGTAATGGAGCAAAATGACCTTCATACAAGAAAATGTAACGCAGTGTTTTAGGAGTTCTTTCACACTGTGTGGGTTAAAATCACCGGCATGTATCAACTGCCAGTTTAAAACTTGTATAAACATCTATAATAAGACATCCAGAGTGCAGCTACTGAACAGGGGCTTCACGTTTGTTTCATAGTGAAAGTTTCCCTCGTCCGAGTGAGTCTCACTGAACAACTTAGTTTGCATGCAGCTGACTCCTCTCCATCTCCATAATCAGATTATTATCAGCTGATAGTTAAAACCAAACAATACATATCAAGAAACTGCAGCTCAAAAGATGTTTTCATCTCACTCACTACATGTCACAGACACAATACAGTAGATTTATCTTTTTAATGACCTGATGAAAAATACTTGTATTTTTATTTTATGTTTGCCTCGACCTCCACAGAGTCTGCAGATGGATCATAGCCAGTACAAGGAAAAATAAATAATTTTTATATTAAGAGACTCATAATGATCCTGATATATTGGTTTTTGTCTTATCCAATATAAAAGACTTATTCTGGAGCTAGTAAAACCTCTTCCTTACTGTCAGTAAACAATTATTAAATGTTTTAAATATATGTGGCTCAGTGTGGGCACTGTGAGAACTGTTTCCCATATTAGGGCTGTAATTAGGAGGTTGCTGCAGCAAATCTCTTAAAAATCGAACTAAAATCTGATCACAGCACAAGCAACTCAGGACGATGGACTGTGAATGAACATCACTCAACTTAAATTAAGGTTCCTTTTTTAGAAATAAATCTAATTCCTCCTCTCAGGCAGAGAAAACCTTTCATCTGCAACATTTCTTTAACTTTTTAAACTTTATCGGATTATGGTGCTGCTCTTTATGCATGCACCACTAAAGAAGTTAGGTACCTGTGTGCTCTTCTTTATTAATGGCTGTGGAAATTGTGCACACTGGTCTTTGCACGGCTGTTAAGTGGCTACAGCTTAATAGCAGAACACAGAACAGTGCTTAACAGCAGTCGTTGGACATACACGTCGCTGTTTGTCCAACGATTTTTGGA
The DNA here is from genome assembly GCF_963576455.1 of Neolamprologus multifasciatus. Taxonomy (NCBI): domain Eukaryota; kingdom Metazoa; phylum Chordata; class Actinopteri; order Cichliformes; family Cichlidae; genus Neolamprologus; species Neolamprologus multifasciatus. Next base: position 36,023,515 of record NC_140440.1, read on the forward strand.
TTCATAAGCTTATTCATGTTCATCTCTCCTTGGGCTGATTTCCTCTCATATAATCAAACTGTGTTTGCTTTCAATATATTTTACAAATGTTTGTCCCAAGATTCAAAACAGAGTGAAGGAATATTTTTACTGTTTGGTTCATTTGCAGCAGTTTCAAACCAAACAGCTGAAACAAACTGGCTCTGCACGGCATACACAGTCAGACAGACAAAGTTCGAGATGACGCAGTGAGAAGAACTGTGCTCGGTCAGACCAACAAAGAACAGCATATCTGTAGGAACACTTATTTATACAGCATGAAATAATGAACTGATGCTAAATCTGACTTTACAGAGAATAAATCAGCATTTCTATACAAAGAGCTCTTAAAAAGGAGACGACAGAATAAAAAGCCTCTCAGAAAACTATGATTTAATAACTGCTGGGATCTTGATAAATGCAGAAACCAGTTTAAAAAGCCGTCTTTCTGTGATATAAATGCAGCACATAGTTCCAGGAGGAACCTACAGCTGAGACTCCTGACAGCTATTCACACTGCAGCCTCATTTTCCTCCTGGCTCCCTCTGCTCTCCTCTCCCACTCCACCACCATCCATCATAAACCTTTGTTGTAGGTCACCACCTTGCAATCTGTTGCCATGGCAATCTCCGGCTCAAGGCAAGACACCTCGATCTGCCGACAAAAAGAAGAGAGTGAAAGAAAGCAAAACAAAAAGCATGAAACCAAATGTAAGATTTTAGCTCTTCTCTCCTTCCTTTAGCTTTGAAAGTCATTCAGATTTTTAATTAGACGCTGGAATAAAAGGGTGTGGGTCGGGGCTCTGCATGTCAAGCTGTGGACATGTAATTTGAATTTTTGCACAGCTGCTCCCTGTGCCATCTGGCCTTGAAGGCAGCAGCCCGTCTAACAGCGTATGTACTGTACCTGAGACATCTGGGGGAACAGACTGATGGCCACGGGCAAGGACAGGCCAAAGGTAACCAGGCACACAACGCTGTGGATGGGCAGCAACAGCCTGCGGTTGCTCTGCAGAAATCGCAGCCTACACAAGTCAAGGCACAGATAAAAAAAGAAACGTGAGCGTGCTGTGTGGATCGATCCCAGATGACTCCTGCAAAGCTATGAGTTATTTTTGGATCTGGAGAAAAACATCGTGCAGATTTAGGGGAGCTATTTCTGCACGATTGGAGGGTGTGAGATTTATGTGTGAGAGAATATCATAAATCTGACTGCAGATTCTTCTTTAAAGGCACAAAATCTGCTTTAGTTTTCTATTTGTTCTCATATTGTCCTTTCTCTCGTGACCTTTGACTGAATGAATAGTTTAGTAAACACTTCGGGGCACAACACATGTCAGCATTGGTTCAGTACACACAAAGAAGTACTTCAAGCAGACGATACTAAAAAAGAGCACAATTAAAGCAATGGTAAAGCAGTCCCAGTTTGCTGCACAATGACACAAAGCAAACTACTGTAATGGATTTATTGATTGCTGAGTCTGACTTTGGATAACCATCAGTTATCCAAATTAATTAAATTAAATTAATTATTAATTATTTAATTAATTAATTAAATTAAATAAGTTAATTAAAAGGCTAACTTAGGCTTCAGCTGTTCTTTTGCTGTGATTTGATTGAGTCACAGTCATACTTAAGCACTCGTGTTACTTCAGTTTTGACTAAATGTGTGGTCACTGCATGTTCTTGTGTTATAGGTTGAATAAAAAGCATCATTACCCACAACAGCATAAACGTAATTATTCTATATTAACACATTTGTTTCTTTTCATTTGCTTTTCTTTTTTGTTTGATTTGTTTTGTTGGAAAACTTACTGCATTATATCTTCTGATCATTTTACATGTTGGATGATCTGATATCGTCGTGTTGGTGTTGTTCCCAGATCATCATGAAAATGTTGTTCCAGGTTCAACGTTGCAAGTGACCAATCACATTGTTGTGACGTTATTCTTTTGCGCGCCAACCCATTCGTGCATTTATGAAATTCCATTGTTGCAAGGACAATATCAATTCTGCTTAGCGTTTGTTAAAGGGTTAGGGTCAGGGTTAGGGTCCGTTGATCGGCGGACAAAGGCGGTTTCTCGCAGCTTAAGTACAGTTTTTTGTTTTACGCCAGTTTTTCCCAAAGTCACAAAAGTATGACATCACAACATTCTGATTGGTCACTTGCAATGTTGATCCTGGAACAACCTTTAGTATGATGATCTGGGAACAACACCAACACGAGGATATCAGATCGTGCTTACATGTTTGAGGTTTGTGCTGTTACTGTTTTAACTAACTTTTGGTAGCAGCTTTATGTACTTTTCTAGACCAACTAACAACAACAAAAGTAAGTCACTAGTTGCAACCCTAACAGGAAAAAAATCTTAACAGTGTATTTCTGCACAAACCTCTCGAGGTAGGACATAATGATGGGGGGCAGGACAAAGATCGGCATTGGGAGGACCACACGTGTAAAGGCAGTTTCCATGATTGCCTGGGGATAGAGAACATTGTGCACATGCTCCATTTCAAACACTGAGTTTATTTATTTATTTTTCATGAGATCAGATGGCGTTTGGATTTCACATGAGAACCATGCAAAAATGAAAAAGAGCCCTCACATGTCTCGCAGCAATTCTGGAGGATCCCACAACGTTCCCGTTGTTGTCGAGCACATCGACACCCTCGGACAGCTCGTTGTGTCTCATCAGGCCCACGTTACAGATGTTTGCACTCGCTGGAAAGGGAGAGGGAGACAGCTCAGAAATTATAATGCATTTTAACCAGAATCTGCGCAGAGACTGACAAACAACGACTGCAGCCACAGACGCTGTGACTGTAGTCTGTGCAGCCACAACACTGTGGCTTTACCAGTGAACTAACATTACTGTCTCCATTACCATCACTGTGAAATCCTGTCTCAGAGTGATGAAGATGCTGAAAAGATCACGCACTTTCCAGGCATGACTGTTGTAATGCATTATTAGGTCACTTTAAATGTCCCTGAAAAGCTTTCAGTTGATCCAGAACAGCGAGAGAGAAATCACATTTCTTCATCTTCAGTTTCTCTTCACTGGCTCCGTGTTATCAGAATTGAATTCTCATAAAAGACATAATCAGCCTCCATCTTATCTTAAAGACCACGTAGCACCGTATTATCCTAACAGAGCATCGCTCTGCGACTGAAGGTTTACTGGGGATTTATGCTTCAGTGGGAAATCTACACCATTGGCATGTCATAACTGCAAGCCTCTTTGAAACCCCACACCTACAGCATAACCCAACCTGCACTTCCTTGGAAATGTAACTACATCTCAGGTTGATGCAGCTTGACCTGTTGTGATTGGCCTATTCAGCACTGTTCATGCCTCTTATGTATTTCCAGTTACTTTTCCCGGATTGGTTAAATTATAAGAATAGAATTGAGTGAATGTACCGAGCGGTTCCCAGCATTATCAAAAGCAGAATATCAGATAAAACCTTCAGCTATCAGGTCTCTCTGCCCCAAATTTAGGGGCATTTAGGGGTAGTGTGATTGTTAGTTTCTAGCTAATATTCTAGGATATAAAATGCATTAATGCAGCACTTTTTGGTCCTTTAGATATGAGAAACCTTTCCCATACAGCTTTATTCAGAGCTAGAAACATTCAGGAAACATACAAAGATTAAACATGAACTGATATTAAAATGTTGAACTGATGTTAACCAATTTGTACAAAGTGTTAGGGGTGGGGGGAAAAATGGATACTGTGTAGCATGGTGATATTTTGTTTGCTAATAATGTATCAATACAGGGACAGCAGAAATCGATATTTTGTTACAAAAAGGTTTTTGTGCTCTGACTTCAGAGCATGTTGATCCTTTTTCTGAGCAAGAATCCTGACATTCCTTCACTGTCCAAATGTGTTTAACTTGTTTTTGGCAGCAATAAACATGACAGTTTACTTATTTTAATTTAAGACATGTTTTATTTTAATTAAGTTTAAAACTTTTTTATTTCATGTAAAATTATATTTTGTTTTAATTGACTTTCAAATTCTTCAGTTGCTGAAGGGGCTGCATAGTTTTCATAAACTGCATAGTTCAGAATAGCTATAATTGTACCAGATGGTTGATTCAGTTAAGTTGGACTAGACTGTAATACAAACGTTCAGTTTGTCAACAATCAAACTGAAATGAGAGAAAGACTGAGTGTGAGACTTTGATATTAGAGAAAATGAATATTGATAAAGTTTACCTTTATGTACAGAATCTGAATATCGCAAAATATTTTTAAAAATTGCAATAATATTGTATCGTGTGTTAAGTATTGTGATAATATCGTATCGTGGGATGTGTGGTGATTCCCACCTCTACAAAGTACCAGGATGTTCAGTCAGACATGAAGCTGACAAAGAAGAAACGAGGCATGTCTTGGATTAATCTGTAGAACTGCTGATGTTCATGAGAATAACGACTTCAATAATAAAAGGAATACATAAAATATCCTGTGAAATCATTTTTAAACAAGATATAACATCAACCAGCAGAGGGCCACATGAAACGCACCCTCATCATAACAAAGGCTCCTTTGAAAACCTACCCACAGCTGGAAAGGGGACAAGTCTCTGTATGATCATTCTGGTGGCAGGACTCAATTTATTGGCCTTCTGAATCAGCACATTCAGTCCCACCTATAAAGTATGGAATAAATATCTGTTAAATCAGGTAATTCCAAGTAAAACCAGCTTTTTATAACAAACATCTGCAACATGATCAAAGTTATTCCACAAGATAAACTATTAATCTCAAACAGACTCACTGCAATAGACACAGCACTCGTCACAGCTCCTGCGTAGCCTTGAATGAACTTGGATGTTGGTGTAGGCTGAAGAAAAACAAAGTGTCACAACATTTGTATAGTTGTTTTTTTGCATTTTTTTAGTTTAGTTTGTATTTATTTGCATTTTTACCTTCGTCGCATTACGATTCGCATAGTTCACACAGGCATTGTGACTCTGGTTCAACCACTGAAGACAAAGGAAGGGAGGACATGAGGGTAGAGCCGAGCTTAAAGGATGAGCGAGTCGTGTTCAACAGAGCAGCAGCACTTTATTTACAGTGTCCCCGTGTATAACAGGCGGTAAAGCTTTGCATGTACCCAGTAAAAGTGCACTTACCAGATGTTCAAAATGGACAATAAATGCAATGATTTACAAGAAGCATGTTATTTACAGTACCTGCCATATAATGGTAGACACCACAGTCTGATTTGGGAGAAGAAGGCCAATGACCTAGATGAAATCAGGGAATAGGAGCTTATTTCTGGACAAAATAAGTTCAAAATCTCCTTTCATCTGTCCCCAAATTTGACCGTGTTCATGGACATCTGCACATCTAAGTACAGTTCTATGAAATGCATGGCTTTCATATGTGACTTACAATCGGTGTTCCAAATGGTACATAACCTGCACAGTGAAAACATGATTTCAGTGTAGACAATGATGATACAATGGATCAACAAGTTCAGCAAAGATCTTCATCTGAGGCCGTACCTGACATTCGAAATGGCATGAAGATCTTCTCTCCTGTGTCAGGATGAATGATGGCCTGCGTGCAGAGAGCATGAAAGCTTCCTCATGCCGCCAGCAGCCCAGAGACTCGAATGTATGAAAGGGCAGAAAACGTGGGCCGACTTACGTCCGATATAATACTTACCTGTTTGATCTTCTGTGCTTCCCACAGCTGAACATGTGAGCAATGCAATAAAACAAAAGAACTATAATTAAATATTAAGCATTATTATAATTTTCCTTAAATGGATGGAAGATGTTATTGAGTTTGCATTTTCTAAACTGTGAAAATGTGCATTTTGCTGTAGCTGGGATGTTGTGATAATAAGTGTAATATTATGTTGTAACAGTCACCTGAACGTCAGACACTCCAGGTGGAAGTGCGCCATGTTTGTAGTCATCGAGGAGTTTGATGCATTCTTTTAGCCGTTTCTGTCAAAATTGGAACAAGAATGAAATTATCCTTTTGCAGGAAGAAGATTGTGTAGAATATAGAGTTCTGTATTACTGCAGAGCTATACCTTAACATATATAAACAAATTTATCCACATTACAGCACCTTTCCATCTATAAATACACTTGAACATCACTTTGCATTTGACAGGAAAATATTTAAGACGGCAAAAAAAAACTTTAGCTTGTAATTCATTTGGAATTTTAACAATTATTTGTTGTTATAAGAAACCTGTCACGTGCATCATGTTTAGCAAGTTGATAGTTGAATTTTTGAGTTTACTGAGCAGTTACTCCACTCTGACACCTTTTAAGATGTTCAAATACAAAATGTTTTCATGAATCAGGAAAATCACTGTGAAATATGACACACAGATACAGATATAAGTTTTATTTATTGTACAAACTGAGGGTGAATAATTGCAGAAACACCCTGAGCCCTTTGCCCACACAGTGAGGGACCTGGTGGCTCAGTCGTGATGTGGAAGGGGAATTTTCCTGGAATGGTTTAAATCCACTTGTCCCATGTTCAACTTTATCCTCTAATAAAATGTTTCTGTCCTCACGGGAGTGGTGTCTCAGGATATCAGTGTCACCCAAAGAACACGAGGGGTCCTTGAATTAGAGTTGGATGTCTCGAGACCACACAGTCAAGTGGAGCATCTGTCCTCTCAGTGAGTGAGTGAGACAGTGGACAGCGGTGAGGAGGGCTGTGCGAGTGCATCGCAAAAACACATAAATATGCCCGACACCCGTAAACGAAGCAGCATCCGGCTGCAGTTTAAAGACTTTTTTGTCTCCTTCTCGGTCTCGGTCTCGGTCTCGTCTCGACTTTGTCTTGGTCTGTCTTGGTCTCGATACCCTCTGGTCTTGGTCTTGTCTTGGTTTAGGCGGTCTTGACTGGAGGTCTACCCTGAATTGGCTGATGGGTACGAAAATGATGTGAATCGTATGACATGATCTTCACCATCATCCGCTCTCAGCACAGCTGAACATAAAAAGGAGATTCACTGCTAGAGACTCAGTGCCGAGTTGCACTGAAGCAGTTCTTACAAAGAGACTTTGTTGTGTTTGTCCTTTAGTTTGACACCTGTCTGTACATCTAGATGTTTTAGAGAAGACGTTACCTCTGAGACAAACAGAGTGCTCGGGTCAATGATGTCTACAAAGTGTCTCAGTCGACCAAAGAACGAACCCTGGGAAAGACAGCATGACAGAGTTAATCCTTAAAAATAGCAGGAAAACATGTTTTCACTCAAATACACAGAACTTGTTCATGATCATAAACACAGTTTTATCTGCCTCACAGTTACACTGAGTCAGCTTCACACCATTTATGATGCATAACATCACATGTCTGCATCCTGTTGTTTTATATTGACATAAGAATATTTGCAAGGTCAAAACCGAGGTTCAGAAACACACGATCACGTTAATCTACTTCAAAATGTCATTCACAACTTCTTTGTGTAGCAGTTTTCTTATAATCATATGAAAGGAAATAATGCTGAGATGTAAAAGCAAATGATGTCTTTTAAGATTAAAGTTTGGGGGAAATGCACCAGCAGTCTGCACATTTATTCCAGTAAACGTTCCCAAGAAGACTTGAAGCTGCTGGTCAAGCGCCCTGTTTTCTGTTCCCTTCGCTGTCTCTACATCAGCATGCCAATTGCTAAGCATGTGTGCCAGCAATCTGAAAAGGCCCAATAGGAGCCTGTGCCAAGAGTCTCTTTGGCAAACCAGACGGGTGAAAACAGGGCAGCTTCAATCAGAATCCGTCAGAGACATTTATCAGAGATGAAGGGAGGGAAACACAGCAGAATGACAGTGGAACTGACACATCTCTATTTCCATTACTTCTCTAGCACCAGTTTCAAACTGAAATGACTGCAAACAACCTTCTGTCCACATAAACACCGTAGGTGTATAAATCTATCTGTATCACTGCTCTGGGTTTTCTGTCACTGCCTCGTTCCCTCATCGCATGTCTCCTCCTCTGACAGGCCATATGTGCTGCAGTGCTGTTTTGTAAGAGCGAAGGAAGGATCTGTGTGAGGAGCCCGCGTTAATTATGCATGAGCTTCAGCTCCCTGGAGAACGCACAACAAGGCTAGCAGAGATGGAGCGCGGCGCAGACAAACCAAACAAGATTCATGCTGATTCAAGGACTGCCCTAATTTTTAATGCTTGATGCAAAGAACTAAAAGTATTGCAGCACCTTGAACAACCCAACATGAACTGCAGGTTACTGATGAAAAATGAACGTCTTTGTGAGGATCAGGAGGGAAAAGAGCAAGAAAAACTAATCGCGGGGCCGAGCTGGGGAGCCTTCGTGATGGTAATCAGTTAAAAAAGTGATAAATATCCTGAGACTGTTAATAAGCTGTCACTTGGGCAGCCTGTGAACAATGCAATATCCTGTACTAATTGGTGCGTCCATGAATGAATTATGAAACAGATCCGGAGGCACGCTCATGCGTACAGTGCTTCAATCCTCCTAAATTAGATCAAGAAAGATTGGGAGAGACAACATTCATTTGTGTCTCTTTTGGTCTTTTTGTCTCTTTGACGTCATCTTGTGTCTCTTTGTGTTGTTTTACAGCTCACCGTAGTCATTTTGTGTAATGCTGCATCTCTTCCTTATCCTTTTGTAACTCTTACTTGCTGCTTTATATCTTTTTGTGGTCATTTTTGCAGGGTTTTCTTTTTTTTAGGGGGGGTTACACTTTTTGCAGCAATTTGCTCTTTAAGTAGCACGGGGGCTCCTCTGGTTAGCACCTTTGAACTACTGAAAGAGGGTCCTGGGGTTAAACCTGGTTTTAGGGTCCCTGGGTGTGGAGTTTGTTCCCCTCGTGTTTGTCAGAGAGCGCCCGCTCCTGTACTGACAAACACTCCAGGTTAGGTCACTGCTGCAAACACAGCGGCTCTTGATTAAACTGAATAACAAGTTAAGAAACAGAATGAAATAATAAAATAATATTTGAATAATATTTGAATGATTTCTGTGTCTCTTTGTGCATTTCTTCAGTAAAGATCTGTCACATCAAATGAACTTGACCGCAAAACACTTCAGTAGTTGTGGGAATATTTTTGCATATTTTCCGATATTTTTTTCTGCTGTCATAATAATAACTGTATTGTTCCCTCATGTGAGTTGAGAGAACATCAGATTTAAAGCAGTTTAGTGTGACTTTAATTTACACTCCACGCATGAAGACTTTACTCTGTGCATTGACATTATAGCGTATTAATACTGCTGTTCATTAAATGGGAATGACCACAGAATAATTAGATGCGAGTTTAACTTGTCCTCAGCTGCCATCGGAGTCAACGTGAAGGACACATTATCTGTCAGCCGGACCGCTGCAAATGAATTAACGGAGGGAAAATTCAGTAATGAGCTTCAGACATTCGTGGAAGTCCAGAAACCTGAAACAAAGTGGGAGCAACAGCAGTCTGCAGGAAGCATCCAAGTTTGATTGGACTGGATTATTGTACAAGATGTTCCGACAGATTTTGAAGCCTAGATTAAAAGTGAAAAACTCAGAGAGCCAATTATCGTGAAGGTTTGAGAGAAAACGACCGACGGCGAGCTGTCAGTGTGTTGACTGCAGATCCGAGCAGTGATATAACCGTGCGTCGAAGAGGCGTGGACTCTCATAAAACACTGATATGGCACTGCCGACGAGAAATCATTTCCACTATGAAAACTGCAATAAAGTCAAAACTCATCCATCTCAACCAAGTTCACCAGCAGCTGGAAGTTACTGCGGTTTAAATAAAGGCAGCGAAGAATCGGATCACAAATCAAAGCCAACTTTGTGCCCACAAACTGCCTCAGCATCCGGAGCGGCTGCAGGGCGGAGGATGGAGCTGTTTTCCACCGAAAAGCCTGAAAACAAAATCCCATTAACGGATGGTTAGCGGAGGATAGAGGGGGGGCTTACCTGGTCGTATCGGGGTCTCCCGAGCTGGAATGCAGGACACGCTGCGGATTCCGCCATGACACTCAACTATTTACTTATTAATGAACTGAATCATGAACGGATTTCCAAGTACAGCGAACTACATTCAATGTGTAACTAGTGAAGCAATGTGCCGCTAAGCCTGCCGGGAGATGTAGTTCTCTCATTTGCTTTAACGCTGGCAAAGTTGAAGCGCATGACTACACATCCCAAATAATCGATTAGGTGAACGCTATTGCATAACTGTTCGGATTGATCTTGGGGAGAGATAACTGCTGATGCCACCATAGGTGTCAGATAGACCCAATTACTCATATCGTAGGGGGCGTGGCCTGATGTCTGCAAGGAGTAATGGTCGGCCTGGAGCGACTTAATAAAGAACCAGCAGCGACAATCTATGTTATCAGTCACCGCATTGGACACTTTCATTACCTCTTATCATTCTGTGGAGAGAAGCAAGACACTGCCGCTTAGGAAATTACTTCCATCGCAAAACACCAAGAAAAAATACAAGAGATTTTGTTTTCTCCTCTTATAACGCTGATACATATGAAGAAAAATAAGAGGAAACTGAGAAAAAATAATAATAAATAAGCCAACTGTGGCATATGGAGCGAAATGTGCATGATAAATTCGGATAAATGACACGTCCAGCGTGACTTTCAAAGCAGTCATTTTCCCCCTATAATGTTTAGGATTAGGGGTTACTTAATTATGAATACTGTTAATATGCATCAGATAGCCCCCCCCTAAAATAATATTTTAAATGCTATCTTCTACTATTACATAAGGGAAAGATAAGGATACCCCTTCTCTGACTGCAATTACATTTTATCTGCTAAATTTTGTGAGCCCCTCTCTGTGTGTACAGACTGTTCCTTCTAAACGGAAACTGTGCCAAACCTGATGAAGTCTTTGCTTCCTTATTTCACTCTAATCCAGCATGTCACAACCTGAAACCAACACCTCCAGAAGGACAGTTACGTCGTCACTCCTGCAAAGGGATGTGTTTGCCTGGTCTGTGGAGTCATGGATGCAGTTTTCTAATGAAGTTGCAAATTCAAACGTTGCAGAGCAGAGGTCCCTGCTGAACCAGCAGGTTTCCACCAAAGCTGTAAAGTCAGGAGTGCCCTCTAGCGGAGAAAAAGAGCACTGCTGCATGACTTACCACATACAGCACAGTTTGCAGGACGGCATTGATTTGTCTCTCTGCAGGCCTACTGCAGTTTGATCAGTAGCAAAAACAACATAAGTAGTGCGGAAGGTTCGGCTCATGTGCACTTTATTTTATTATATTACAGTACTGCGGTCATGTAAAGCATTGCAAGTAGCTACAGTCACACTAGAGTGGCATTAGGTATGATGTTATTATGACAAACTTTATTTGATAGAAATAACTTATAATACTCTTACTTACTGAATGTTTACTCTGTTATCCCTAAAGTAAAATGTTATAATTTCAACATAAACAGACAACAAAAGCTTAAAAATATATTAAAACATTCTGACTATTTTAGCCTGTAAAATTCCAGGAGAGGGGGAGAGCGCTGAAGTATTTTATTGCAAATGCAAACTGTAAGTCTTTATCCTCTTCAGTCTTTTCTGACACAAACATAAATGTTGTTCTTTTGGTCATCATACAGCAATGTTAATGCAGAAACAGTCATTTTTTAATATAATCCACTTTGCAAAGCAGCAGTTTATGTGTTGCTACAACCTTTATTCTTAAATACAATCTAAAAAATATGGTGTTAGCTCAAGTTCACCTCTGTGGATGCCTTTTTTCACGGGACTGATAAAACAGCCTTGTGTCAAAATTTAATTGGCTGTAAATCCTACATTTTTTAAAGTGTTACTTAAGCTAACATCATATTTGACCAGAGCACATCAAAAACATTTCCAGATTTTTTTTTCTGTATCATATTTTTTTTAAGCACATGTGAAAGCAGTGACTTTAAGATTAAATTGACAACAGCTGACTACATTAATGCATAAGCATGAGTAAAATAATTTTTTGCTTCTGCTTTGATAAAAGCTTTTTTTCTGCTTTGTCTGCTTTCTGTTTGTACCAAATTGGGATAGTAACCAGCATGCATGTTGGGTAATATCGTGTCTACATCAACAGGGCAGTATTAGCAGTGAGAAGACCTGGATGTTTGTGAGATCGGATTTGGTGGAGCTCTGCCTCCAGAACAGTTACGTACTCTCATCCATAAATAACAACTTTCAATAATGCAACATCCTGGAGGCCTGAAACACACCAATCACACACTAGCACTGTCCTCACTTGTGCCTAGCACGCACTTGGAGCAGCGTTGGCGTCTGCTCCATGATCCGCAGTAACAGATTATCAATGTAGTCCTCCAGGTCTCGAACCTGTGACTTGACCTTCTTCAGCTCGGCCTCACATTTCTCCAGCTGCGCCTCCTGCTGCTCCGAGGCTGCTTGCTGCTTCTGCATGTCCATCTCCTGCTGCAGCAGCAAGGAGATCAGCTCCATGTTAGTCAGGTGCTGGTACTGGGCTGACCTGTCCACCATCACCTCCTGCAAGACAGGTCAAAGAAAGTAAGGTTTCATATGTGAAAAATACCTGGAAACAATCATATTTAGAGGAAATAACTATATTAATTCACATTCTTTCTGGGCGTGACAGCAATGTGTTTACCTTAGCTTAGCATAAAGAGTGAAAGTCAGAGTCTGAACTCGATTCACTGTGTTTACTAGGGCTGCCACGATTACGTCGACTATCAAAATCGTCGACGACTGATTTAATAGTCGACGCGTCGTTTGAAGCTTTGTAAGATCCCAAAAGACGCAGGAATAAGTAGTAGGATTTAAGAGTGTAATAACGGACTGAAACAGAAGATGGCAGCACTGCATGTACAAGGATGCCAGCTGCCGTTAAACCCCGAAGAAGAAGAAGCTGTGTCCCAGAATTCATAGCGCAGCCCAGCTCAGTTTCCAACAATGGCGGCAGCTAGTTAGTTTTAATATTAATCTTATTATTCTTTCTGGGTCACAAAATAAACGTTTAACATGTTTTCAGGCGAGAATATAGCTGTGTAAACTTCAAATATCTGCTCAGTTTACCAAGACACCACATATTTTCAAAAGCACTCCGACGTTTTCGGAGACGTCTGTTAGCCACTAGCTCGATAGCTAGCCGGGGGCTAGGCTAACTAGAGCCGTGAGAACACCGGACTCCCGGCTAATCGTTTTCAAACCCACCGCCGTCTTTCACTACTCAGGTTAAACATGATATATAAGTCACTTGGATAACTTAAAATGTTATTGTTTGGCTTTTTTTAGTATTTTATTTGTTCCTGAGTAAATCGGTTTGGCTGAGATTAAAGTTATAGTTTTTACACAGCTGAATAAACGTCAAGCAGACAGCTGATTATCAGAAGTGTGAGATGCTCGAGAATGTACTCCGGTGTCCTGTTATATTTTATATAGCAAGGAGTTTATTAAACTTCACCGAAACAATCTGCAAATTTCATTACAATTTAATAAAATATCATCTTGTCTTTATTTTTAGTTAGCACAGACCTTACACACTTAAAGCTGTAAGCTAATGATAGTTATATAAGAGCAGATGCTGCTGCTGCAATAAGCTGTACGTTTTATGTCCAATGGATGATGATCTGATTAGTCGACTAATCACAAAAATAATCGGTGACTAGTCGACTATGAAAATAATTGTTTGTGGCAGCTCTAGTGTTTACGTTAACCTAAACATTTCCAGGCAGCGCTCTCTAAGCATCTCAGAAAGAAAGTCGAACTATTCTTCCTGTGCCAAATGTGATTGAAACGATTGATGATTGACTGTGTTAAAAAGTTAAAATGAGGACATTTTCATTTGCAGGTGGTTAAAAAAACGACATGAGTCACAGGAAACAGTGAGGTCATCACAACAGTCCTGCAGTGCAGTTATTAGCACCATGTGCACTGCTGGTGCCAATAAATGCTCATGGAAGCGTTAACAGTCACAAACCTAATGGCTTTCTGTGATTTACTTTGGCAGGTTAATGACTTAATTCTTCCACTGTTTGCACAAAGTCAGACTCGTGCAGGGTTTTGAAAATTGAAATGGTGAATTAGAAACTAATGTAACTGTTATGAGTTCTGACCAACAACTGACCACACATGGGGCGACATTATCCAATGTTATATTAAAAAAGAAAGAATAATATTGCTGATTTGCTAGTTAAGTTTCACCGATGCGAGAAATGCTTGAGTACAACTGTGATTTTAAATCCTCTGCAGTTTGAAACATTTCATATTTACAGGATGCAGAAATGTAAAAGAGAAAAGCTCTCCTGCAGAAACAAATAATATGCTCGTGTAAGTAGTTTCAGATGTGAAATTAATTCCACATTTGTCTTCAAGTGAAATGCTTATCTAGGTCAAAGAATTATGCCACACCTAGAAGCGTAATGGGATCAGTATTTCTCTCCTAGTGTTGAAGTTCAGTTTAACAGGGGGGTGTTAGGGAGCAGCTGGTGCACTGTTCCTGTGCTGCCCTGATGTGTTATTCAAACAGTCTAGAGCAGCGGTCCCCAACCCCGGGGCCACGGACCGGTCCGGGAGTTGTTTGGTACCGGGCCGCAAGAGTTGAGGCTTGGGTGTGAAATTTATGGTTTTTAGGGGTTTTATCAATTTTTAGCATTTTTTTTTTTTTATTGTTTTTATCGTTTACTCGGTTTTCCTGGGTCTTTTCCCGTGTGTTATGAATAAATCTTCTTTTTTTCAGTACCGGTACTAGTTTTATTTTGTTGTATTTATCCGCGACACCTTAAAGGCCGGTCCGTGAAAATATTGTTGGACATTAATCGGTCCGTGGCGGAAAAAAGGTTGGAGACCGCTGCTCTAGAGTTCCTCATCCCAATATGACAGAGAATTTATTTAATTAATAATCATCACTGGACAAAGTAAGATTACAAAGTATTGTTAGCAGTACCTGACTCTTCTCAGGTTCAGCTGTCACTTGATGAGTGCTGCGTCCAGGGTTAATGGTCGACTTGAGCTTCTCCAGAACTGAACGACCCTCCTTCTTCTCTGATTGGCTAGAGGTTATTGGCTTCACTGGGTGAGGCCTGAAAAACAAAGGGGTGAGCACTAGCATTTCCACACCGGTTCAGCATAACTGCTTCTCAATGGTTTTCCAAGTGAAATGATAGCTTGCCATTTCCTACAGAGGTTTAACACATGTGAGACCTCACTCTTTGAAGGAAAGATATGCAGCATGTGAACATTTAAAATAAAGGTTGGAGCACAGCATGAAAAGCTGCAGCTGTCCAGATCCAGTTTCAGTGTCATTTCTTTGAGCTCTATTGAGTCCAGCTGAAAATTTGAACCCCACCCCCCAAAACAGCTGGGACACAAACACATTTTTGATTTCTGAGTCTCATAAATGTTTAATGCTCAACATCAATGACGCTTCTGGCTGCCTGCCTTACTTTTGTACATGACAAAAGTACAAAAATACTTTTGTGAATAAGGTTAGAAAAATGCCGATTTTACCACATTAAGCCACACTTTGTTGGTGCTGTTTACATATGTTACTCTGTAGCAGAAAAACGAGCTAAATTTAGGCTCAGCAAAGTGTGAAAAAGCAAAAAGAGAATAAAGAAATAAATAAACACAATAGGCAACAACAAACTGAAACATGAGATGAACAACATAAATGTGCAGCAAAGCCAAGAGCAACACAGCAGTAATCATCCAATCGCTTTGGATGAGAAGGCAGAACTTATATATGCAAGTGCATTCAACGACAAGCCAGCCGGACCAGCAGGAAACAAAACTATCAGAGCAACCAAAGAGTTAAAAACATCCCAGTTATATATGTGCAAATCATGGCTATTGTCAGGTCTGCTAATTGAGTACAGCTTGTAAATAGCTACACAGGTGATGTCCTAGTGTGAGGATTCTCACCTGCTCTCCTGACGGGGCAGGCTGCTAGCTGTCTGTGTCTCCTCAGGCAAAAGTGAGTGCCGTGCAGCGAGGGGCTGGTCAGTGGTGAAGGTGGTGGAGTAGGAGGAGGTGTAGGGGGCCACGGCCAGCGTGGTGCTGGCTCCGGCACTCGGCCCCGTGCTTGAGGGATGTACGGACGGACAGCAGACAGGTGCATCAGCTGACAGGGAGAGTGCAGACAAGATGGAGGGAGAAAAAGGGGGTTCGTGCAAAGATTGCCCAATCTTTGCCTCACAAGGGTTTCTGGAGTTTGGCGCTACTTTAGCGTGGAGGTCTTCAAAACTGATCTCAGAAGGTTTTCCTGTAACGCTGCTTTCTTTAAGACACGCTGCTGTTTTTCCTTTTAAAGATGGAGCCGATGTTGTGTTTGAGTCTCTGTGACACGTTTGCTCATTATTGTTGCTACATTCAAGCAAACCTGCCTGTTTATCGAAATCAAACGAGGAAGAAAGAATAGATTTAGAGGGCTGATACGATGACGGTCCTTCACTGATTTCTGAAATGTTTTGCACGAGACATAAAAACTGTTCAAACTCTCTGTCCCCACTTTTGCTTTGGCTGTTCGGGCTGTCGCTGCTGCTCTGTCGGGACACTCCCTTTGGTCTAAAACGTGCACTAACTACCCCTGAAAATGACTCCGGCTGGTTCGGTTTACCCAGCTTGGCTTGAATATTGCAGTTTTCATCAAAGTCCTTCTGTGTCTGGTTAAAATCATCATAGTCATCTCTTCTTCCGTCTCTGCATTCAGCAGCTGAAACACAGGTCTGATGTTGAGACATCAAAGCAGTCGTTTCTCGGCTGCAGTGACCGAGCGGCGCTACGTTGTTCAGTTCATTTCGATAATCACGGCAATTGTCTTGGCTGACTGGAGCTACTTTGCACAGCTTATTGGAAGATATCTCAAATGAAGAATTCATCTCGGGGATGTAAGTGTCCTTCAAAGTAAATATTTCCTCAGCTTTGGTTTCCGAATGGTGCACGGCCACCTGTGAACTTTCAGGCGGTTGCTGTAAAGTCCCACTTTTATCGCCAACCTCCGAGTGCGAAGACCCATCAGAATCAATAAAACCAAAGTCTGTATTATTCACATTCATGTTCAGATCTCCTAAAGTGAGCGAGAAAGAGATGTTATTGTTGGTGCATGGAGTTTCAGCTAGGTTCGTTTCCAGTATGTCTTCTCCTGGAGAAATACCCAGCGCCTTGGCATCTGCATGTGAGAGAGTAGTGGGCGACATTTTCAAAAGGTCTGCAACGGATATCTCGCTCTCAAGAAGCATTTTAGGCCCTGAGCTCTTAGACGTGATCTTAATTCCAGCAGTTTCCTCGGCGTTCAGCGATAAACGACTGTTTACTTTGCATTGTCCATAATTTCTTCTACACACACGTCCGTACAAGTCTTGCTCGAACAACATCCCTCCCCAGCAATCAGTGTCGTCTTCCAGAGGTTCATATTTGAACTTTTTGAGCTTGTCTTCTGGCGTTAGCCCCGGAGGAGTAACGTTTGTGTGCGACTGGGAGTTCAGGCCGAGGGACTCGCTGGTCTCGCTGCTTGTGTTCGGGTCAGGAGATATGCTGTTTCTTTTACATTCTCCTTCCCGTCCACGCTGTAGTGAGGCCACACCGGTCTGAGAGAGGAGGTAGGCTTCTTTATGCACAGCTAGCTCCTGACCTCTGTGCAGCCAGCCATCAGAATAAATCTCATTCACTGATGTTCTTAAAAGTCTCCTCGGAGGCAAAGGTGGAGGCTCCTCGTTACATGTTCGCAGTTCTTGTGCATAGTTACTGTTAGTGGCCAGGGGATAACTACGTTTACGAGATGACGGGCAGGTCGTCAGCTTTTTTTGGGGAGGACAAACGTTTGGGGAATTGAGCCTGCTAGAGGCAAAGGCATCAAACGAGTCATCCCATTCTCCTGTACTCTCTGACCTGGAGCAAGGGGCGGAGTGATTGGGAGAAGTTGGTGAGGCCACTTTGGGCGATAATGCAGGAAGTGATATCTGCCTAGCTACTGCCCTTGGGCGCTCCCGCTTTATGGAAGCTATATTTGTGGCGCTAAGTTCACGAGGAGCAGTGGGTGTGTGGGGCTGGGCAGGTAGAGTGGTGTAATGAAAGGGGGAGGAGCCAGCAGAGGAGCAAGGTTCAAAAGGAGGAGACTTCTGCAACTCTCCTGCTATGAGCTCCTCAAAAAAGGGATTGCGCTGCATACGTGGGAGGAAAGGATTGGAAGGGGAGATGGGGGTTGAGGAGGGAGAGGAAGAAGGGGTGAAGACATTGATGTGACTGCAGTCATCGGGTGAGACATGACCGGAGAGAGAGGCGGAGGGGGAGGAGCACTGAGGAGGAACAGGGGAACGAGGAGGGAGGGGAGGGGGTACATCTGAGCTGCGCTCTACCTTAGGAGAAACTTCCAGCCTGTGAAGGAAATAGGGCACAATAGTCCTCTTAGTTAATGATGTGCCCGGTAACCAGATGGGGAACATTGTTCGTACAAAAACAGAAAAACCAGAATACAAGCTGATATCCCTCAGAGGGATATTCCTGCTTAACGTCAGTCTTTAAACTTCACAAGGTTCATGACAGACTTATGGAAAGATAACGTAAAATAAAACAAAGAAGCAAAGCACATCTGCAAAATAATCAAGCAACGAAAAGTAACTCTCGCACTGAGCCATTCAAGCACCAACTGCACTGCAGCTACTCTGCTGGGTGAGCTCGTATCAACATGGGATGATATTCTTCAAAGAAACACTCTGGGGAGAAAAACGGGCAATGCAGGAGAGCTGTTTGTGGAAAACATAGCATGAGGTGATGACAGCATGAAAAGATGGAAAAAATTATGATTTAAATCAATTCCATTTTCAAATGAGCAGGCAGAAGAGTGAACGCTGAACACCCAACTGAACACAGGCCTCTGTTGTGCCTGATCATCGTCTGAAGCGCAGACGCGAGGTCGTAAATGAGCCCAACTCACCTTGGTTTGTTCTGGGATTCACTCGAACCAAACCAGCCTCTGAGCCTCCCCTCTGATCCAGCATGGCTGAGTTCTGACTTAGATGGGAGAGAGTCACTCCTCCCTCCAGAAAAGAACGTCTTTCTCAGCTTCTTTCCTTTGTCAGCTGATTCAGCAGCCGAGGAGACCGTCGGCACGGCTGCCTGCACAGGGCAACCCCCTGTCTGAGCTTCTTGAATAGAAGTAGACGATGCCTGAGCATCCTTTTCTTCCTCTTTTTCCTCTTTCTTCAGTTTGTCAAAGGACCAGCGTCGGCCCTCTGCAAAGGAAGCTTTGTCCTCACTTCTTTTGGTGAGATTCTGCAGCGAGCGAGAGAGCGGCGAGCATTTTTCCAGCAGGACCAGTTTGGACGAGAGCGCTCCAGAGCTCTTTGGGGTCGATGGCTCAGAGTCATAGACATGGCTTCCATTTATACACAAGGATGACTGGGACTGAGTCATGGTCTGTCCCTTGAGTGACTCGACTGCAGGATTGGCTCGAGGGAAGGCCGTTGTGATCTTGCTAGCTTCATCGCTGAAGGCGCGCTTGTGAGTGAGAACTTTTGTGGTGTGCTGGCTGGTGAGCACTGTGGAAAAGATGGGAAAAACAGGTTAATAAAACTAAATAAGGACTTCTTTCATACATCTTTGTTTTTATTTGGAGACAAACAAAGCTGTGTATCTGAATCTGTAGTTTGAGGATGATCCTTGGTTCTTTTTTCTTTCTTTTTTGGTTTAAAGCGGTGATGTTTGAGTTTTTGCCACTAGGGGCAGCAAAGATCACATATTTCTGAACGTTTAAGCAGAAAGGTAAATGCCTTCTTATTACCTGATACAGCTGAGGCCTAAAAGTAATTGGACAGTTGATTGACAAGCAGTTACATGACCGATTGAGGCCTGTTCTCGTTATTTTATCATAAATTGAGCAGATAAGAAATCCAGAGTTAATTCCAAGTGTTGAACGTGTATTTGGTATAATTTTAACTGGAACTCTCATCATGAACTCGATTGAGATATTGATGAATGCGAAGGAAATGATCATTTGTTTGAAAAACTTAAGTAAACCTATCAGAGAGAGTGAAAAGAAAACCCAAGGACAGAAATATGGAGAGGACTCATGATCTGAAGCAGGCCACTGGGATGTGTCACTATTGTTTATTGATGGTGTGACTGCTGATAGAAGAGCAGGAGAACAAGAGTTTCTCAAGGCAAAGAAATCGAATATTTCTTGAATACAGTTTGATAAACAAATGCAGAGCTGAATGCAGATAGAGCCACAAACCAGCAGCTCCAGTAAAGGCCCAGCAGAGCCTTTCAAGGGAGGAAACGCAGCACTTAGTGACATCAGCTGGTGTTGGACTTAAGGGGGTCACTATTTGCACTATTTCCACTTATTAAAAATAATTGTTATATTTAAAATTCAGTCAGGTTTTCAATTAATTTTAAGGTTGCATTTTAATGACAGCTAGATTGTTTTTCACAATCCAGACTGAAAAATACAAAAAATGTATCAAATACTTATTTGTATTTAATCATATGCTGATATTGGGCATCACTCATATCTAGACGATGGTCCATACTAGGGGTGGGGAAAAAATGGATACTTTGTAGTATTGTGATATTTTGTTTGCTAATAATGTATGGATACAGGGACAGCAGAAATCGATATTTTGTTACAAAAAAGGTTTTTGTGCTCTGACTTCAGAGCATGTTGATCCTTTTTCTGAGCAAGAATCCTGACATTCCTTCACTGTCCAAATGTGTTTAACTTGTTTTTGGCAGCAATAAACATGACAGTTTACTTATTTTAATTTAAGACATGTTTTATTTTAATTAAGTTTAAAACTTTTTTATTTAATGTAAAATTATATTTTGTTTTCATTTACTTTCAAATTCTTCAGTTGCTGAAGGGGCTGCATAGTTTTCATAAACTGCATAGTTCAGAATAGCTATAATTGTACCAGATGGTTGATTCAGTTAAGTTGGACTAGACTGTAATACAAACCGTTCAGTTTGTCAACAATCAAACTGAAATGAGAGAAAGACTGAGTGTGAGACTTTGATATTAGAGAAAATGAATATTGATAAAGTTTACCTTTATGTACAGAATCTGAATATCGCAAAATATTTTAAAAAATTGCAATAATATCGTATCATGCGTTAAGTATTGTGATAATATCGTATCGTGGGATGTATGGGGATTCCCACTTCTAGTCCATACATAGTTGGAGTTGCCTTTGAAGCCAGTCAACAAATATCTTAAGTTTTGTGTTTGCACCATTATTCAGGTAGCGATGCCACAGAGATAACTGTCTGCTCCCTTTTTGTGCTTTTTTGTCAAAAAAACAGCCGCGTTCATGAGGAGAGATAAAGATTACTACGATGTATGATGAGATATGAAGGTCATTCAAAACAAAACTATTTGGAATACAAGCATGCTGATCCACACAGGTGTGCACACGGGTGTTCACAGACACAAACTACACCTTTCTTGGCTGCTGCCTCAAAGCACATTGTGCACTGTCTATCTTGCGTGCTGCACAATAGCGTTTAATATTTAGTATCTACTGTTATCTACTGCTAGCTGGTTTATTGTGATGGTGCTGTTTTTATTATGTTGCTCTTTTTTTGTTTGCTTTCTCTTCTGTTTTTTTTCTCCATACAGGTGATCCAGGTGTTTTGTTTGTTTTTCTTTCTTTCTTCCCCCCTTTCTCACCGTCTCTTCTCCCCTCTGGTTTTCTTTCTCTCCCTCTCTTTCTTTCATTCTTTCTCCCTGTCCTATCCCCCAGTCATGTCTGTCCCGTTTGTAAAATAAATTCATAATTATAATAAAGGTCAATGAAATGGACCAATAAGGCCATGATGATCCACTTGGTAAAATAAATCCGCTTGGCATCTTTCTTGGCCTTAAGACAACAATTCTGATGCTAAAGATCCAAACGGGACACAAAACAAAAAAACAAAAAACAAAACTATTTTTGTGGAGACCCGTCAGATCCTGATGTCATGATCAGTACAGCCGCTGCACACAAATCTAAAGAAAATCCATGTTTGATAAATATGCTGCATATTTCATATAAATGTGATTTTTTCATCTGACTTTTATTCAATAAAAATAAAATTGTTTGTGATGAGTAGGTGGGATTGTGTAGCATGGCTGCTGATCAGCTATAAAACAGAAAAAAAGTGTGTTATGCACTTGAACTATTACCTTTTTTTGCTAAATCTGTCTCCCCATAGTGAGAGTCGACCCTCACTTTGCTAGTGTAGATGGGGGAACTGGGAGGGTCTGACAGCAGATCCAGACTGGGTGGAGGGCCGAGGTTATCACTGGCCATGGAAGACAAACTGCTCTCTGAAGCCAGAGACGAACACGACCTGGTGTCCGACGACTTCCGCAGCTTGCCTTTGAAGAAATCCTTCATCTTGCTCCTCTTCTCCTCTGCTACCTCCACCTCACGCGATTCCACCACCCCTACGCTCTGTTCTCCAAATGGCTGCCCCAGGGATCCCGAAAGGGCGGCGTAACGGCCCGGCACAATGGCCGATGAAGACTCCACGTCCCCCCTCTTCCTCCCCGTGACACGATCCTTGAGCTTTCCGAACGCAGAGCGAGGTTTGTCCTTCATGGTGAGGTCGAACATGCTGGCTGTCATGTTGTTGCGGGTGAACTGGACAGTTATCTGGAGCTGACCACGTTCCTTCTCCTTTCTTCCTGCCTTCGAGTTGAGCTTGAACCATCTGCAGTAAAAGAAGCAGAAATACAGCACGTGAGCAGGACACTGGTACGATATCTGGTTAAAGGTGAAATCACAACTTTACCAACAACAACACAAAACAAAAACAACCATTTCCTTTTAGCAAGCCCTTCGAAATATTACATAACCTGAAAATACTGGTTCAGGATTGTGTCAAACTGGCTTGGAAAAACTGTTTGTAAGCCTCAGACAGCAGATCACGACTCAAATTCCTCCAGATCGACCCACCTACAGCTGGTATGCACGTACGGACAGAAAGACATGGACAACACGAGAGGTCAACTAATAAAATCCTTCCTCTGTTCATGCCTCCTAAAGTCTTGTGACTTGACCAGAGAAGATGTTACAGAGCCAAAACTAACAGCAGGAATCCAGCAGGAGCTTCACAGAGCGTAGAGAGAGAGGGCGGAGAAGCCACAATTAAAGCCAGATGTGCTGTAGTTTTACTCCGTTCTGCTCTTCAGTGTTAATAGTGGAAGAGTATCACACCAATGTCATGCATCCAGTTATGCCACCTGTGCCACAGCCGAGCTCTCGGATGATGGAATATAAAGATGAAGGTGGGTAACAGCTAACGATAAGAACCTTCTTCTGCTCACATGGTTTAATTTAAAGTGAAACCAGAGCCCTTTGGATTGGGAGAAGAATCTAGCCTAAGTGGGGAGAAAAAGCTAGAAAAAATTGAGTATTTTAAAAGGTAGACGTGTAAGAATGATGCTTCTATAAACATGCGAGGAATACTGTTTCTGTTAAATAACTTTCAGACACATGAAATCATTTCAAAGCATCAAATAGGATGTCTTTTTTTAGAAAACGCATGCGTGCATGCAGCTGTAACATTTTGTTGGTGTCTTTTCTTCAACTGTATTACTGAAAACCAAAAAGTAAAGATAAACAGCTTTTGTTTTAAAAAAGGAAGCCAGAGTTAATCATCTCGTGGCGATTGTGGCTCAAGAGTTGGGAGTTCGTCTTGTAATCGGAAGGCTGCCGGTTCGAGCCCTGGCTCCGACAGTCTGTCGTTGTGTCCTTGGGCGAGACACTTCACCCGTTGCCTACTGGTGGTGGTCAGAGGGCCCGGTGGCGCCAGTGTCCGGCAGCCTCGCCTCTGTCAGTGCGCCCCAGGGTGGCTGTGGCTACAATGTAGCTGCATCACCAGTGTGTGAATGTGTGTGTGAATGGGTGGATGACTGAATGTGTAAAGCGCTTTGGGGTAAAGCGCTATACAAATACAGGCCATTTACAGGCCATTAATAATCTGCAAAAAGCATCATAATAAAATAATACTGGAGCTTTTGTGACAACTTGACAGCCAATAATTAGATGCAGAAGTCCTGCAGAGATTCTCCAGCTTGGCCAGCCAAGACAGTGGTTTGATTATAACAAATGCGCTTAGTGCGAAACACTTCATTTAGAGCAACTGTAGTCTTGTTTATATATATTATATTATATTATATTATAATATTTTGGCCTTTTACTTCAACTGGTTCTTATCTTATCCTGAATATGAGCATTGATGGGTTTCTTTAATGGGAACCTGTTTACAGGTTTTCTTCTCCTACAAGTTGGAGAAAATGTTTCCTTCTTAATGATGTGGGATAAAGATGGAGGTCTTCTGGCTACAACGGATCTCAGTGAAAACTGCATCTCATCTCATATTTCTGCGGTGCATTGTGGGAACTGCTGCTGGAGTATCTCTGTATCGGACAGGGGGCCAAAGAGCCAGCGTTTAACGAGTTTTAAAGGCTTGGCAGCTTTCTAACCTCTTCGTCATCCTGCAAAAACAGCACATTTGATTCCACTGCTCAAGTCTCCCGTGGAAGGAGCTGCTGCGTTTGGGCTGTGATGTTGCACATGACTGATAATCACTACTGCGTGAGATGGAAACTATTCCCAAGATCTTTCATGATGCTTTTAATGAAGACCTGAAAGTTGCACATCATTCTCCTGGAACCATATTTAACATAATCGTGTCATAGTCTGACAAAGAAAGAAAAAGACACGTCACTTCTTTGTGGCACTAAACTGAAAACAACAACACGTTTGGCGTGCGAGTTGCACTAATAAAAAGCCAACCTACTCATCTCGTGGACACACTCCATCATGAAATATCTTATCGAGAGGTATAATGGTTTGACCGAGAAACACATCCAGTCCGATGAGCACTCGGTGCATGACCGTGAGGACCAGGTCCCCGCTCCCCGGGGGGTAGGCGCTCCGGCCGCCGTCCTCGAGGATCCCGGGAAGCAGCTCGAAGCAGCACTCCTCGTTCCACACGGGCACCTCCGCCTTCTCCACGAGGCCGGTGGTGTACTTCTCCTTCCCCACCTGGATGATGGTGTAGAGGTAGCGGCTGCCATGCTTGCCCTTGGTTCGCAGTCCCTTTGCGCGGAGGACGGTGACATTCACATGAGTGGGCACCCATCTCTGATCATCGTCCAGATCTATCAGTGACATCATCTTGCACCGCTACAAAGGGGCCCTGCGTTAATTTACTTAGTGGCGTGTTTTATCGGTCGGTTAGGAGATCATCCCCTTCACGCTGTGCTGGAGTTTCCGCGCTGCGCAAAAAAACCTCTGCAGAAAATGTCCAAAGTCGGCCAAGCCTCCGAGGGTTTATCCGAGGTCACTTTTCCGACAGCAGACTCGGCTTCTGCTCAACTTCCACTTCGCGTACTACCATAACTCAATAAATGCGAATGCCGTTATGTGAGCTGCGTGCTCAAATCATCCACGCTCGGCTCACGTCGCATCAGTTAGTTTACAGTCCACAGATCTGCCCAGCGTTTACGGCCCGCCCTCCTCCACAGGCCCGCAGACAACCACAGAGATGCCGCAGCATTAAAGAGGAACACCCAACAAAGCTTCATCAGATCCACCGACGCGCAGAAGCTCAGAGCCGACGTCAGTGCGTTTGAGCCAGAAAGACCAGCTTCAGCAGCTTCGCTTAATGTGCGGGAAATGGATTTACTTCAGTTTCTGCTTCTGTCAAAGCCAAATCTTCTGCAGCTCATCCTGTTATTTCTCTTTTAGTGTGTTCGCCTGTTGTTTCCAGTCTCCAGGTCTAATTTGAGTTCAAGCTGAATGTAAAACCAGTTAAATGGGCCTCCAGGTCACAAATTAATCGGGTTTTGTAAAATGAAAACTGATCCGTATATTTGTATTTTAATTGTAACTATTTATACTCCTAAAAGTGATCAAACTTTTTTTAATGTATGAAATTATCTTGCTAGCTCCTTTTCCTGTGAGAGCTCTACTTCCTGATATCAAAAATAAAAAACAACAACAATAATAAAAAAAAATGATATTAGTTGGGAAAAAAATCCTTTCCCGAGGACATTATCCTGGAGCTGCAGCGCCATCTAGTGGATTTCAGAGACAGGTCAGTCATACATGCAGTTTACACAAGTCAGTGAAGACTTTCTAATTTTACGCGCTGTTTACAAACTGATTCTTTGATATCTCGGTTACATTATTTCATTTTCATTTCATTTCATTTACGGTTATTTATTTCATATCTCATATTTATGCAGCTGAAGTTTACCTGGCTTACTGTGCCTAGAAAAAAAGGTTAATATAACATTAGTTAGGTGATCATGTCCCTTAAGCTACAATAAATCATTGACTCACAAATGACTGATTTAAATATTAACAACAGCCGAATGTTAGTGACTGTCCGAGGAGGTGCCATATATATATTTGTTTGTTTGTTTTTTGCTTCCTTGCTGAGTAAGTCTGAAGTTTCTGAACTTCAACGTCCCCCACCTTAGGATCATATTTTAATTTGACAGCAAAGAAATTTAATTTATGTCCACAAAACATGAATGTTATGATATATCTGGTGTAATAAGATGGTATGAAGTCACCTAAACGGACTAAAAGGACATTTCTGCCCTACAGTAAATAACAGCTGACGTGATTCTCACCTGACACAAAAATGAACTGCCCCCCCTGCCTTCATTCCCGACCTAGATTATTAATTAATCACACATTGGTTTTGCTGTGCACGAGCACACAACACATCCTATCATCCTCTTTTTCTTCAGATTAGCTATGATGATGTTTTTAAGCTTACCAAGAATACTCGATTGTGCACATGTACTCTTTGTTTTTTGGATTTTTTAAGCGGGAGAGTCAGAGCGACTCCCTTTCAGCCAAATAATCTTCATGAAGTCCCTGAAGTTTTGTATTTCTGTATCTCCCACAGGATTGTGTGGCTTGTTTAAACATTTCTATTTCATCCCTCGTCTGAATTATGCACCTTTTCTTCTACTACACATATATTACAGCTAATTACACTGCCGAGTCATAAAATTAAGATATAAAATATGATGTAGTGTTATAGCTTAAGGAGTGGGACAGCAACAGGTGTTTCTATTATTCATTCAGTCTTTTTTAAACAAGTAAAAAGCAGCCTGCCTAATACATTTTACAGTCTCACATATGAAAAATACTAATGTCAAACATTTATAATGCTTTCAACATTTTTAGGATAATTTATTTAATTTACCAGCTGGTTTATTATTAGTTATGTGGTAAACATTAACATTTGTTAACAATAGCTGTCAATGACAGATCAATGATTGGTAGAACATAAGAAGTTAATGCTGAAGATGAATGCTCTTAGTCTCCTTCTTTGTTGCTTTGGTTCAGTGCAATGACCTGTGAATGGATTAAATGTTTAATGTTTGCTTTTCTTGCCAAGATCCCAGCCGGCACAAAAGGCAAGTCACCTGTACACACAGTATTAATCTAGCAGATGGATCACTATATTAGAAAATGGATTTGACAAACTTTAATGTCACAAAGATGTAAATAAGTTATCATTAAATATAAAGAAAACAAAATTGATTATTTTTGGCACTAGACAAATGAAAAATGTATCTAAAATCAGGGTTAATGGAATTGAAATTGAAAGAGTGTACGAAAATAAATTTCTTGGAGTGATAATTGATGATAAGCTGAGTTGGAAGTCTCATATAAACCATGTGAAAACAAAAATGTCAAAAACCATCGATATTCTCTATAAAACAAAGCATGTCCTGAATAAAAAATCATTATACACACTCTATTGTACTCTGTTGCTTCCATATATGACGTACTGTCTGGAGATATGGGGTAATGCATATAAAACGAAAACTCTTCCTATTTTCAAGTTGCAAAAAAGAGCTATAAGAATTATAAACCAATCAAACTATATAGAACCAACTAACATTTTGTTTATTAATCTGAATACCCTGAAATTTTATGATTTAGTTGAATATAAAATGGCACACATAATGTATAAAGCACAAAATAACTTGCTTTGCCCCAGTACTCAGAAGCTGTTTAAAGTCAGAGAGAGTCAATATGACTTAAGGGGAACAGATTTCTTTAAAAAAAACAAGATAAGGACAAATATAAAGCAGAGATGTGTTTCTGTTAGAGGAGTTAACCTGTGGAATCGTTATGACAGTGATTTAAAAAGGTGGAGTTCATTTTCCTTGTTTAAAGATAGAGGGTTAGAAAAATATATAAATCAAGAATGAAAAGAGCAAAAAAACCAAACAAAACAACTCTTGATTCTTTTGCTTTGATGTAGTTACTTATCTAAGGTGGAAAGTTGTTGTTTTTTTTTTTTTTCTTGTTTGTTTGTTTGTTTTGTTTTTGCTTTGTTTTATTCTTTGCTTCGAGCCCTGTGTACAGGAGCTGCATGCAAAAAGATCTTTTGTTAAAAGGGTTGGTGTAATAAGCAAATGCTTCAGCCAATACCTTTTGATTAGCCTTGTCTCATGCTTTCTTGCTTTGTGGTAGATCTTTGTTCTTCACTGAGATATTTGAATGCTAATCAATAAAACATCACTCACTCACTCAAAGATACTAGTTCATAGAGAGATAGGATTCAGGTATTATTTTATTTATTATAAATAAAAAACAACAGAAAGTATTTCTGTAAAAACCCAACTGATGTTTCACAGTGTTGATAACAGCCACTTTGAGGGTAAAGGAGTAAATACAAACCGACGCTCACATCCAGAACAGCAACAACAACAGAATCCGACTGCTTTAAGGTTTCTGTGGCACTTTTCTACTTGGCTTTTTAAAGAGGGAGAAGTGGTATTTCAAAGACACCTCACACAATAACTGTACTTTATATTACACATTTACACAGCACTGTCAACTTGGCGACTGACCTAAGAAATCTGGTACATTCAAACGCAGAAAACAGTGTCGTGAGGTGAAGTCAATGAGCGTCAGATAAGCACAAAAGAATAGAAATGGTTGAATCCTGCACGTGGACTTCTCACTTTAGGATTGCCTTGCCTACAGTAAGACACTTAAAGGTGCAAATTGGAGAAGTTGCAGGAAAACGACATTTTTTCCACTTGGATTGACGTTTAAAGAAACTTTAGACCGACACACAAACACATTACAGGATTTCTGACACACATCTTTAACACTTTACACTGTGGTGGTCTCCAAACGAGTTTAAGGCATTATTATATGGCAGCTGCCTTAAACCAAATGTCTTGATCAATGCCGACAGGAAACGCTTTGAGTACGGCAACACTGTAATAAGGGAATGCTCGCGAAATACTGCAAATTCTCTTTTAGCTGAATTACAAATTTTCAGAATGCAAAGAAAAAAAACATTGATGTAAAAACATTCAAATAAAAAGATACAGACTGATTAACGTTTCCCAGGCTTCCGTTTTTCCTTAAATCTGCAATTTTTGTTTATTATGTGGGAAAAACATCAGTATTATATCACTGCTACACACAGTAACTCATGTCATGTGTCCTTTGCAGACGTGAGGAATCCTTACAAGCCAAAAATGGAAGCTGGGTCAAAACCAAACTGACTTTTTCAATTTTAGCAATTTCCAATATAGTGCTTTTGATTAATTTGCGATATTCTTCCTAACATGAAGATCAGGAGCAACGCAGCATTGATTGAAACATTTTCCAGCCAAAGGAGGCTGGATTCAAAGACATTTCACAAGCTTTTTTCTTTTTAAATGCACTTTTCCTTCCATTAAATAAAACTTGATGCATCAGGATCAGTTTACATGAGGGAAAAATAAAGAGATTCAAAGTGCAAAACTACAAATAACAAAACTTGATCTTCTCAGAGGCACTCCTGTTGAAGGGCTGCAAGTAAAGGTGCTTCACCAGTGACAAAAAAGATATATTAAGTGCTACTTTCCATGGTAAAGTTTATAAGTGGTGTCAATGGTACATAATAGAAGTCTCTAACTGGGTCATTAACATAAATAACTTCCATATGAACTCTAAATGTAGATTGTAAACAAACAAAGAAAAGAAAAATCAGCCTCCTTGAAGTGACTTCTTTCCACTGGCAGTGATGTACCTGCTCAAACTATAACAAAGGAGCACATGGAAGACTCAACCTGCTCAATTTAAAACCACCAAGAGTCCAATTTTCACTAAACAAAGGGTTTAGGTATAAAAATGGGGAAACTATAAAACTATTTGAAAAGGAGGACTGTTATATGTTCAACGTCTTCTGGAATGTTTTCTTCACTGTGTGAAGTGACAGGATAAGGTCAGAGTTTTGGGATATGTTGTTGTACGGCTACATTTCAGGCATTTGTCTTTCATTTCTCCTTGAACTTCAATCCGACTGACCGTTCTGGCAGCTTTTTAAATACAGTTCATCCTGTGAAAGATGTCCGTCGAAGCCGTCCATGTACAGGCTGCTGGTGCTGCTGCCGCTGCTGCCCAAGAAGGTGCCGACTGCTCGGCCCTGACGAGCGTGCCCGACGGCGTCGCTGAACACTTTGTTGATCTGCTCCTCAGAGGGCATCCACCAGTCTGGGTTTGAGGCACAGTGCATCCGGATAAACTCTGGCAAGATTACGAATTTAAAAAATTATTATTTTTTGTTTATTTTTGGTCTGTATCTTTCAACTTATTTGAGCTACCTTACTAAGACAGGACGTACTAAACAGAGGACATCCTGGGTGGTGTTTGCGTGGTGTTTGGGTGGTGTGTGGGTGGTGTGTGGGTGGTGTTTGGGTGGTGTTTGGGTGGTGTGTGGGTGGTCTCTTTTAGCTCCAAAGAGGAAGGAAATAACCAAAAAAGTTCAATCTTCTGATATCTTGAATAAAAATCTGATTAACTGATGATCGACTGATGTCGACTCACAATTTAAAACTGTGACGTGGCGTTCCTCAGGGATCCGTGTTAGGACCACTGAAGTTCATTTTGTACGTGAATAATATGCGTAAAATTAGAAGAACATTACAAACAACAGATAACAGGCTAATGTGCTGTGGTAATGACTTAAATAATTAAAAAATTAAATAAATGAAAAACCTGGGTTGATAATAACAAATTAATATTTAGCTTAAGTAAAACTAAATATATGATATTTGGAAACTGCTGGATCTACAGCAGTGAGATGATTATGATAAATAATATTGAATTTAAATAATATAATTCTAATTAAATTTCCATGGTTGATAATAAATATTAAACTATGCTGGAAGCCACAAATCAACTATATTAAAATTAAATATTTACATTAGTTTTAATACCATACAAGAGTAAAACAGAACAAAAAACTCATTATAGACTTAAACCGGTAAATAAGTCGTTTGGTTTTTCTGCTTCATTCAGGGAATACTGCTCATCTAACTATTACTCCATTATTATTGTAGCACACATATAACTATAGCCATGAGAATAGTAGCTCGTATAAAGCTCAGTTTTCTGTTTGGTTGTTTTTATAACGGTAAGTGTTAGACTTCTACGTATTCCCTTTGAAACGTATAAATATTTATTTACACCATCATGAGTTTGTTTCATATCCAGAGATGTATTTTATTTTGCAAAACACTATTTGTCCGTCTATTAAATAAATGTTTAGACCCAAGCCACTGTATTGAATATTAAATGGGTAAAAATTCCCACTTTCTCCCATCAGTCTTTGCTCAAATAACCAAAAAGACACAAAAATGTGTTTTAAGTTTCTTTTTTGCAAACTTACTAAAAGCATAAAGTGAAATCTTTCATTTACACGTAGTCTGACTCTTTGCTGTGGCTCTAAGATAAGCAGATAGAAGCTCCTCTACCACACAGCTGGATAGATTTCAACTCAATGTTCAAAAGTCTATTTTGACTGAATGGATATATCATCATCATTGTGCTTCACTGCGGTCACATAAAATGTTGTATACAGTAATAAATGAGTGCAGAAAATTCAAATTTCTCCCACAGTTGCTCGTTTAGTCGTCACAGCTTTGAGCTTCACCGATGATGTTTTTTCAGGTCTAATTAAAAAGGCAACGAGTTAAGGGGCTAATTAGCCTTGATTGGAGTCCATATGTGGCAAAATGAACGTACGGGACACAGTTTGGGAAAAGCAAACCCATGTGTACACGGCTCCACCATCCACACGGCCACAAGGCAAACATGAGGACAAGGACACGTTTATCCATTAAAACTAAATCCAGAGCAAAATGTGATCTGAATGCTGTCTGGATGCATGTAAGATGTAAATAGCAACGCACATAAACCTTCCTGGTTTTGCCTAGCAACCGGAGTTAAGACAACTTTAATTTAAGCTGCTATAATCTAAATCACATGACCACAAACCCCATGTGTATCAGATCTCAGACTGTAGATAGCTGCTGCTGCTGCTGTTAAGGTCTGTCAGTGGGTTAAAGAAGTGGAGCACTCTAATGAGAACGCCACTTATGGCAATCAAGCAACAC
This sequence comes from Neolamprologus multifasciatus, assembly GCF_963576455.1. Taxonomy (NCBI): domain Eukaryota; kingdom Metazoa; phylum Chordata; class Actinopteri; order Cichliformes; family Cichlidae; genus Neolamprologus; species Neolamprologus multifasciatus. The sequence continues at coordinate 36,055,926 of NC_140440.1, forward strand.
TAACACCATATTTAATAATTAAAAGATTAACATGAGAGTCATACGACTGTGTCAATAAAGGTCTCAGGATATTTCACACACTTGATTCAAGCCTTTTTTAAGACTTTTTGAGCAAATAGACCCATAAATAGAAACTGGCCACATCTTCTGCAGTAATAACCTGTAATGTTTTCCTCCTATTTAAAACATGTTTTGTAGTTTTACCTCTGAGGCAGCTGACTTTCACAGGGTTGAGCGGTCGTCTTTCCAGGCCTGCCTCTCCTGAGTGGACCGACCGCTTCCTTTTGCCTAAACCACAGGAGAACTTGAGCTCATCCGTGGTGAAGACGTAGCGAATCAGATAGCGCAGCAGCCGTCTGCCATCTTTCTTAGAGGAGTTGACAGCTTCGTCCCACTGCTTATTCGTGATGAAGAGCGGATAGTTCTCCAGCAGCTGTTTGCTGCCCTGTGAGGAGGAGGAGGAGGACTAAAGATGTTGCTTCCATGACATTTCTATCATGTAATTAAAAAACAAGAAGTTAAAACACAAACCTCAAAGACTGTTTGCCGCTCTTCTTCCTGTATAGACAGAGCTTTTAATCTCACATCACTTCACAGTTATCAGCATGAAGACGTTTCTAATGCACTGCTGACCTGATGTGATATTTCCCCACCTTAAGATATGCTACTGATGACATCTGCTCTGAATAATGAAGAGGCGGCGGCTTCCTCACCTCTGTGAGCTGCTCCTCTGGCATCGGCTGGGCCAGCTGGTTGTGGAACTCGAGAACAGTCTTGAAGTAGTCGAGAACATTTTGACAGGGAACTGTGTAAAAACAAGCGAACCAGAAATAGAAGCTCAGCGTCACAATCGCAGCAGAGCACAGAAACAACCCATCTGCTGCATTTAAACACTGATACCTGCTGTGTTTTCTTCCTTTTTAACAAATCTTTACAACCTCATTTTTCACAACACAGAATTTTATGTGCAGTTAAAATAAGTTGTTTTAGTGCAAACTAGGCTAGTGTGACAACAGGGAGCTCCGAGTGCTTTGGGAGCAGACAAGGTAACAAAAATAGACGCTTTGAACACACTTTTTTTAAACTGTGGGATGCATTTAGATCGCAAAAGCATGAGGAAGAAAACGAATGAAGCTTCCTAATAATGTGTTGCTCTCACAAGAACATTTGTGCTCAGTATGTTTCACAGATGGAAACAAAGACTCATGTAAACGCTGTAAGGAAGACGACACGTGTGGATTTGAATTTAAATGTTTATATTAGAATCAAATTCCTGATTCAGTTTCCAGTGATGATGTCAGCACAAATGTTCTGCATGTTACGTGTATATGAGTGATGAGAGTATAAAGCAAACCAACTACCCAGAAGCCCTCGATAACAAGCGTTGATGTGTATGATCGGTACCGATTAATGCCGTGCACGTGAAATCAAAAGTCAGCATATATAAAAAAAAGATTTGTGGGATGAAGAGATTTGCTATCCCAGCTGAGTGAGGATTAAAGCAGTCATCACTGCGTCCTGCTGGTTTTACTGCACCTGGGATGTTCTCCAGCTTGTTGCGGAGCTCCTCGTTCTCCTGCTGCAGAGACAACACCTCCTGCTCTAGTTCCAGGCAGCGAGGACAGCAGTTCTCCTCCTCCTCCTCTTCCTCAGGCAGTGTGGACGAGGGGTGGCCGTATGATTCTGATGGGGTCGGGGAGCCCCATCCTCCCAGGTTGTGTCTTGGAGGAGACGCTCCTGAAGCAGACTCGGGTGCCGGGCACTGCTCGTCCTCCAGACTAGCAGACAGATGTTGCTGCTGCTGAGGTCCTGAGAGCAGATAGTTCTGTAGGGAGTCCGTGAAGATGCGGAGAACTGCAGAGGTCTGTTGTTGGTTCAAATGGCTTTGTTGAGCCTCCTCCTCAGGGTCTGTGGTGGAAGAGCTCTCCTCGGATTTAGACTTCCCCTGTGAGGAGCAGTGAAGCCCCTGAGTGTCTCCTGGCCCGTCTTCCAGCTTAATGTTAGAGGTGATGGAGGAGGAGGAGGAGGGCTCCAGGAGACGCCCGTTGTTGAGGAGGCTGAGGACTCGGCTGCACTGCTGGGCGAAGGCATCTAAGATGAGCCGGTTCTCTGAAGCAGACAACAGACAGTCACATTAGCAGTCGTTGGGTTTAAGATGAGCTGCTTGTGTTTGCAGAGTCACTCAAGCAATCATTGCCCTCAACGTCCATTTATAAGAATCGCTGGAGCTTTTGGCTTTTTCACATGCGCCCTGCTGACTAACCAATGCAATCAGTTAACAGACAGACAGTCCTGAAGTGACAGGGTTTCAGGACAAGTGAGCAAACTCAGGTCACTGCTGAGAATAGTGATAAGCTCAAAGGCTGCAGACAAGTCCTCGAGGAGTTTGAGGCTTGAAATAATTTCTTTGTTGGCTACTAGCAGCAGTAATCCTTCAGAAGACACACATGCAAAGTATAGCCTGTGCTCACCATTCATACCTCAGAGATGAGCACACATCAGTGGACTAAACAGTTTAAGTGCTGCAATGATTAAAACACCTTGAAAAGCTACAACTGTAAAACCCTCTGAAACAATCTAATAATGTCATGTACGGTGTGACGTGCAGCAGTAGTACTTCTCTTTTTGTACGGCTGCTTTTACAGTTCATGAGCTGGAACATAAATTGGAGGCTGACATCCGAGTTTTTTATTTTTTAAAGAAGGGTTTTGTCTGTCCGGGGCAGCACAGTTAGAGGTTCGCACCATTGCTGCTTGTGTGGGATTTCTCTGTTTTCTTTCCAGAGACATGCTTGTTTGCTTAACTAGTGATTGCAGATTGAATGTGAGTGTGAACGATGGCCTCTCTCGGTGGGTTCGCTCTGTGTTGTGACCTGTCCAGGATGCACCTGCATTTTGTTCAAACGTAAAGGAAATCGATGTTATGGGTGTTATTTCATTTCTGCAGGACCTTAAGTTTAAATCTGAGGTCAAAGTGCAAGAAAAAGCAGAGCCAGGACAGAATAACTCGCAAGCACAGATTTCTGAGATTTCACTTCTCTTAGCAAGATTTTAAACAAAGCATTTTTATGCCTCAGTTTAAGAAGAATCTGACCTTCTTGCAGATTCGATCACCTCTCCTTGTTACAGCGAGCTCTGTGTTTGCTACTTTAAATCTGATGAAAGGGTTTGTGGTCTTACATCTTCACTCTGCTGTCACCTATACAGGCTCTGCCTGGGTGCAGGAAACATAAACGCCTGAAAGACAAACTAGAGGCAGCTGAGTAGATGACATCTAATCTAGAAGGTTTTAAAAGGTCAGCTGTCAGAATGGGGATGCTTCTACCTGATGCAATAAGAAGAACATACGTATATCTATATTGTTTTACTTTGCATCTGTGTCTCCTGTGTCTCCAAATTGGTGGATGTAACTAATACATCCACAACACTAAGGTGTTTAGATGGTTTTGCTTGGATTGCATAGAAACCTAAAACAGGACAGATGCCTGAGCTAAAGCGACGTGCTGTGTTAAGCCGCTGGTTTAATCTTCCGTTTGTTTTTTGTAACCAATAACTTCTGCTGACAGACGTCCAAGTTCTGAAATGCACTGAAGCACGAACCCTCGCTTGTAAAGCAAATCAGATTTGAGGTTCTCGATGAAACATATTGTACTTTTCAGCAGTGCTGAAACAGAACGCTCTGAGCTGCTGCAGCAACAGTACGAGTGATTGTGTGCACTGGGTTTGTTGTTTGGACTCTTTCCGCCTGCCTTTATTCTTTGCTCTCTTTTGCTCTCTGCCACGTCTTGTTGTGGCAAAGTGTTGCATTAGAGCAGCAGACACTTGGCTCCTCTGTTCATGGAAATGTCAGCTTGATTATACAGATTTATTCAGATGTCAATAAACTCGAAAGTCACAGTTTCTCAAAATGAGCGCGGAGCTATTGTCCAGAAACAGCCTCAGTGATGGTTACCTGGTAGTCTGGGCACGTCTCAATGAGATGATCTCACACACCTCTATGTAATGATTATGAGTCCACTGGCCTCACACACACACACACACACACACACACACACACACACACACACACACACACACACACACACAATGAATTCTAGGCGGCCATTGCTGCGTTCCCACTCGCTCAGACGTGTCTATCAGCCTGGCGCAGATGTGTCGCATTTATTAATATGCGTGCCGTCTCTGTTTACCCGTCGAGATGTATCTGATATCATTCGCCTTCGCCGTGCACCCCCGCCCCCACTCTCGTCTCCTCCTCTCACCAATCGCGTGGCACTGCGAGCTGAGAGTCTCATAAAATTTCATTAAAAACAACACGGTCGGCAGAGGGAAAATTTATGAGACCCATTTATTTTAATCACAACTCTTTGGGAGAAGCTTTTCAATGCAATTTGTGTTATTGTGTGCTGAACTGATTGCTGGATCCCAGGCCCTCCGGTGAAAGAAAGGACATCAAGTTTCTTCTTTTCCGAGCCATAAGAGGAACATTAAGTTGTTCTGTGGTGGAGATAGAAGCACTTTGATGTGTCATTATCAGCGAGAAATGCATGGCACGCTTTAGCTCTGATTGGACGATACATCTTGTGTATTATAGGCTGATTCACTAGAGCAGGAAAACAGTTTATGTGACTGTTTCATTAGTGATCTCAGGATCATGTGCACGCCAAAATAGATGCAAACAACAAAGAGGTTTCATAGATGCGTGCTGGTCAAAGATAAACGATCACTTAAAAGTGAAAAATGCCCTACCTGATGCACAAATTGGCCATTTCACGTCTAAGTTAGTTAAAACAGGGCTTGCAGAGAGACCGGAGCTCTGGCTGAGCACTTGATTGTCTCCAAAGCAACAATAAGCAGCAGCAAATTGAGTCTTTGCTGGCAGCAGTGATAACGAGATTATTATCTGATTAAGGGATGAGATGTCTAATATTTAATGGTGGTAATGCCGGGTTAGGTTCATTGCTTTCATCTTAATGCTGTTCCCATGGACCCGCCCTCCACATGGGGAACACATTTCTTCCTGTGCACCCCTCTAATGAACAGCAGCTGAGAAGAAAATGAGCAGGGAACAATGTTACAACAGGAGACAGAGAGCCCTTCATGCACACACACACACACACATATACATTTGCAAGTAAACACACAGGCAGACAATTCCGCGGTGTCGTTTTTAGCACATGCACACATGAGATTGAATCATGACTGCTCTCATCACAACAGCAAATCAATCACTGCTGACAGGAGCAAGAAACGGGAACAAAAACATGAAGCTCAGGTGATGCGAGACAAACAAAAGACATGTTGGCTTTTTGCCTGCAACACTTAAGTTTATTGACTCTGGCAGCTTTGCACTTATTCATCTAAAAGGAACCAAAAGAAAGAAAAACAACTGCTCTAGCGTTTCACTAATCTGGAGGCGACGATGGTAAAAGTGTGAATATCCTGGACGTTAAGAGAAGTGACTCGTGCCACAAGTTTAAACCCACCTGTGCTGATGCCGTAGGTGCAGTCCGGAGAAAACCTGGGCTCTGCTCCGCCGCTGCTGGCGTGCCGCTGCTGGCTGCCGAGAGATGCTGCCGCTGAGGTGGATGTCGGAACCCTGCTGCTGGGCCTGGTCTCACATGGGAAACGCTGCTGCTGCTGCTGAGTCGTCTGGTGATGCTGCTGGCTGCTGCTGATAGAAACGCCGGTTTGGTGGAGCTGCTGCGGACGCTGTTGCTGATGATGGTGCGGCTGGAAAGGATGAGGCTGTTCTGGGTGAAAAGTGAAATGATGCCCGTCTCCGAACAGGGGCATCTCGACCACAGCGGACCGGTCAAAGCGCGACTTGCCCGCAGAGCGCTTGCTCTGGAAGGTTTTTAGGGTGCTGTACGGACCCCGCTGCTGTCGGCACATCTTCGGGGCGCACGGCCCTTCATCTGCGGGCTGCATCTCTCCCTCCATACCGGCCAGGTGTCACAGCGCGGCGGATGGCTGCGGGTCGGTATCGTAGCGCGCTGGTGTGACAGGCAGCTGATAAGCGAGGGATCAGACCGTCACTGTCTCGCTTTCCCTCACAAACACTATGTGAAGGGTGGGCTAATTTACTGACACGTCGCCGCTCCAATCCCCAGTCGGGGGCGCCGATACCGAGACTCCTCCAGAGGGAAATACAGGCGGGACTTGTGCGCCACTGCCTGCCTCCTTTTGTAGCCAACATCCTCAGCGAGAACAACGGGGCGCTGTAGCAGTTAGCCTACAATCTGAAAATTAAAAGAGAGAGAGAGAAATAAATAAATAATGAAACAGAATGGAGAGAAAAGGCAGAGGCCATTTTGCTACTGAGCTCAAAGCGCAAATGGACGGAAATGTTTCCACACATAAGCGAACCTGAGGGCAAAAATCACGCAGTCCAAACGAGAAGATCAAAGTGTTGTTTTTACACATTTACATGGAAAATTACTAACAAATAAAAACGAAAGAGTTTGATCAATGAGAACGTAAAGAAAGCATTATTGGCCCAATCACGGTCCACGCGTGATTACAATAAACAGGTAACCTGGAGGGCGCTGCCAGCCGCACACCTACTCACTGGGAATAAATCACGTGTCTGTGATCATTTAGTCCCTTCACCTGATGTCCGTCAAAGGCGAACCAGCAGCTGTCCAACAGCCCACGGGGCTAAAAGTTCGCAGCGCCACGCGGGGGCGCCGCCTCGACACCTTTTAACGGGTTTGAATAGACGGACCTGTTTTCTCTGCTTTTAACGGAAACTTCTTCTTCTTCTGTCTGACATGAAACAACAGCAGGACGAACATGGTCGTGATAATTACACGTGAGCTGAATGATAACACGAGTGAGGCTGCGAGAAGCTGCTGGAACAACAATAAACGATCATGTGTGTGTAGAATAGAATAGAATAGAATAGAATAGAATAATAAAGTGTAGCACTACAACACAAAATGATGACGAGCAAAGCTGGATTCACGTTTCCGTGTTCACCTGTTTTAAAGCCGCAGAGTTACAGCGCACGCGCGGCGCAGATCGTGCGCGTTATTTGAGCGGCTTTATTGGAATGAAAGCGTTTGGAGTCACGCCGGGCTCCCTCTGCACCACGTGATCCCCAACGTCCGGTTAATAGAGGTTGCGTGCGCGCTTAGCCCCCCCCCCCCCCCAACATCCCCAGCTCCAACCACAAAAACAGCAAAACTGCAGTGAGGTGGGCGCACAACTTCTGCTCACACTTTGACTCACAGGCGCGTTACGGGAGCGATTGGAGCGAAACTCCAAAGCAAGTTGTTGAGCATCAGCTGGTGATTTAAGCCGTTTGATGAGGGTGAAGTTCCGTGATGAGATTTTTAAAAGAAACCCGGAGAGCTTTCAATTAAGGATTTCCCCTCTTTGAGCCGCTGCACACTGAGAGATCCCAGCGCTGGGAAGATGACGGTGACCTAACTTTACGTCTTAGGATCCAGTCGTTTAGTTTCTTTTTCGGTGAATTAACACAAATGAAAAGTGTGTAAACTCGGACTGAGGCTCTGAGCTGAAGCCCACCGGACGCAGGGAGCGTGAACCCCAGCGGCTCGTCGGGATGGCGCGCCTGTTGAACTGCCTGCTGCTGGGATATCTGACCTGGAATCTCCGGATATCGGATGCTCAGGGGGAGTACTGCCACGGGTGGCTGGACTCAAATGGAAATTATCACGAGGGTTTCCAGTGTCCGGAGGATTTTGACACCATGGATGCCACAGTTTGCTGCGGCTCCTGCGCGCTGCGCTACTGCTGCGCCGCAGCGGACGCACGGCTGGACCAGGGCATCTGCACCAACGACAGGGAGGTGGATAACACCGAGTTTGCAGCGCGTAGGTTCACTGATTTTAAGCTAATTTAGGTCCAAGATTGTGGTGTCGATTTCCTCGGGTCTTCGTCATGTGCGTAATTTAAGCAAGACGTCAGAAAAATCCAAATTTATTAGAGTTTAATTAGCTGAATGGAGAAAAACACACATGACTAAACTCTCAGTTTACTTTATTTAAGCCTGTAGTGTTTAAAAGGTAAACACGGAGACGCTGTGAGAAGGACTCCTAGAGAGGTCAGAGGTCAGCTGAACAATTAAGACAGCACAGAGCACGCAGAGGTTCAGCGCCTTTGCTGAAGGACACGAATGCACTCTGAGAGCATTTACAACGAACTTATATGAATTTCAAATATGAAATGAGTAGAAAATGCGTTTTTCCACCGCAGCTTTCTTACATGAAGTTTACATCCTTAACCTGCTGAGGCTCCAGCTTCCACCTGCTCTTATCCAGCTCCTTCAGTTTCCATCACGCTCCAAATTATTATCAGTGCAAAGTGGAAACCTGGACACGTTTTCGGTGACCCACCCGCCACTCACTCCACTAAAACCTCTTTAAACAAATTCCTGTCAAAAACTTGTGAGCAGAAATTAGTCGGAAATGTGATCAAGCGGCAGGTTTGCAGTCCAGGAATGTTTTGAAGAGTCGAACAGACTCACACAGACAGGTCTATTATGCTGCCCAGAAATAAAGCACATGAGCTTTGACAGCTCACTAATTTCTAAACTAAAGTAATCACAACATCAGGAGACGCGAGTCCTTTCTGTGGCTTCTTTATGAGGCGTTTGAGTGTTAGACTGACGACTGTTGGGAGGTTTCATCAGTTTTCTTTAAATGTCCCCAACGATAAGCTCATAAGCCTTTAATTGAGTGGATCGTATGCTCACAATTTCCCAGTTTTCCCAGTTAAAAATAAATAAACACTGATGTGGATTTCTTTGGTGAAAAGGCTTCATGAAGCGTAACTTGAGATGTTTTCAGCAGGAATGTGACTTTTGTTTGTTCGTAACCTAAAAGAAATGTCGTGATTAGAAATGTTTAGCAGTTTCTCCCACCATTAACAGCTACACAGGTCATGCTTCTCAGTTTATCACAAGGTGAGACTTTATTTTAAACGTATAAGGACTTTGTGATGGAGTTGCTGACTTTATTTCCCCAAACATTTTGAGGCTGGTGTGTGCACATGTCATAGTAAGTTGTATTAAACCCAAATGAGCTGATATCACTGATGAAATGTTTGATAAATGGTTTAATATTACAGATCTGTGTTTCCTTCCCCCCAGAGCCCATCTACGTGCCCTTCCTGATGGTGGGGAGCATCTTCATCGCCTTCATCATAGTTGGCTCACTGGTGGCCGTCTACTGCTGCACGTGTCTCAGGCCCAAGCAGCCGACCCAGCAGCCCATTCGCTTCTCTTTACGCAGCTGCCAGGGGGAAACCATCCCCATGATCCTCACCACGGCTCCCCCAAGCCTGCGAGCGCCATCGCGGCAATCCAGCACGGCCACCACCAGCTCCAGTTCAGCCGGAGGAGGCAGCTCCATGCGGAGGTTTTCTCTCGGAGGTCAGGGGCAGCAGCACGGCTGCCTGGTATCAGCCACCGTCTCATCGTCAGCCTCCACTCCCACCCAGACCCCACAGACTCTTCTTCCACCTCCCCCCTACACATCCCCACCAGCACCCATGACAGGAGGGATCCAGCACCCGCTGCCTTCATCCCACACCCAGCTGCAGCTCCATCAGCCCCCGATGGCCACTCACTCATCCCAGAGCACCAGCTTCCTTCTCCCCCAGCAGTACTTCTTCCCTCTGCAGCCTGACGCCTTCACGGCAACCAAGGGCTTCGCTGACTTTGGACAGAGCTGACAGGCTCTCAGCACGGGAAATAGAGGATTACACAATTTTAGTGGGCAGGATGCGACCTGTCACAGACAGAAACACGCCAGACAAGGCTGGTGCCAGAGAAGCTATGCATGAGGCCCGGCCAATTGGCCGCAGAGCGAGTTGCTGGAGGGTAGGCACAAAGCGTGACAGAGCTGCTGTGGTCGACCAGCCCGAGGTACTTCCCCGTCTGCAGCACAGGACACATCAGCAGATCGGACACCGTTTGTAAAATGTATGCACTTTGACTTTGAACAGATCTCCATGGTTTCCATTTGTTGATGTTTCAAGATGGAAATGTACCAGCGATCTTCCTGGAAAACAGATGTTGGCGTCACCAGATTCTGCTAAGCATTAACAGAGGTATAATAGACTTGGGAAACCAGAGAATTCCTTTTTCTGACAATCGGAAGGACTGAGAGACGTTTTATTTTGGAGGAAATGTTGTTATATAAAAGATTTTACAGCTCTTCTGATTGATTGATTAAACTTCAGCAAATAAATGTTGTCTCATAGTAACTTGTGTGCTGTTTGATGTGAAGCTCATTAAGTAACAGTTTTGTCCAGAAAGACGGCGCTTCATCATCATCATCATCACTGAGACAAAAAGGAAAGCGGAGAGGTCAGGCCGCCACATCATCTCCCTACCTGTCGCTCATTCTCGCGGCAGACTTCACAGCAGGAATGCGGCGCTGAGATCAGCCATTGTCAGTGCTCAATGAGCATGGCGTGGTCACAGCGTTAAAAACAACTCAGCCCAGAAACAGAGGTTTAGGTTGCACCAGCAGGTATGATGAAGCCTCCACAAAGACTGCTCTGTTAGCCGCCTACCTGACTGTGAAACACACTTGGCAACCGGTTTGTCACGAAACCTGAAAGCTGTTCGGCTGCAGGATGTTTGCTGCTGCGTTCAGGTGTCCGTTAAGTCTTTTATCACAGAACACAGCTCTCATGAATCCCGTCTGTCGAGCGTTGCCTCCATCCTGTCGTCTGAACCTGCAGCTGTCAGTTCAAACCTCTGTATCACCTTCTGCTTATGAAAGGAAAACAGAAGTCGCGAACATGTTTTCCTGATATTTCCTAAACCTTTTGGATACATCGAATCCTGTTTTTGCCAGGCTCAGAAAAGTTTCCAACGTCTTTTCCAAGTTATCCTTGAAGGCAGGAACCCAATACTCCACACAGTGAATGTTTTTATTTAAAACAATCGTGTGGATTTTAGAACAATTCAAGTTTTGTATCTGTTCTCAGGGCCTTTTGTTTTAAAGCCCCAGACTTCTGTAGATTGCTTTGCTATATTTTTAACAGACACACCACAAATACAGTTAAATTACACATATTGCCATTAAACGTGTCCAAGCATATACAAGTCATCCCCGGCTCTGTGTGATGTTGTGAGAGGGGATTTTCTTAATCCTTTAACAACTGTACAATACGTTTATAAGCAATAAATCATAATTAACAGAAATATATTCAAAGTATTTTAATTAATTTAAAATAATGAGGGTTTAATAAACACTCCATCTTCAAAAGATTTGAATTTCTTGGCATTTATTTCACAGTTCAGGCTTTAAAGGGTTAATATTGGCATCTCGAGTCGGCAGCATCCCGACCCACCTGCTGCTCAAAGAAGAAAACTGGCTTTCAGTAGTGTAAACTGAGGGGTTACCCTCCAGTATAAGATAAATAAAGATCATTTTAAACAATGAAACATGTAAAGTAGAGTCTAGTAGAGTCCAAGAATAGAAATACGGGGCCTTAGGACTTCAAGACTCTCAGGTAATTAAATCCTGATGTCGATGCAGCTGCTCAAAAAGCTTCTCTGGATGTAATAAAATCACACTTGCTGCCACCACCAGTAACCACAGCTGTCACCTCATCAACAACAAAAGCTTTCACTCTCCAACTTGAAAAAGTAATTATAGTTATTTCATTACCTAATCTCCCCACACTAATGTTTTATTTATTTGTTTTCAGTCTGTAAAATATCTGCAAACAGCAAAGCAACCAGTCATAGACATGAAGGCCGGCGTCTTAAAACGCTTCCAATGATCATCGTGCAAAAACCCAACGATATCCTGTTACAGTTTACAATAATAAACCCACATTTAGAAGCTGTAACCAGAGATTTGTTCGTGTTTATGTATAAAGAAAAGTTCTGTCAATCAACTAATGAAGTTTTTGGACTTGATTATAACAATAAGAATCTGAAAAGCCAAACAGGACTCAGCCTGAGTGGGATCAGACGAGGAGTTCGAGTAAACCCACAATCATAACAAATGAGACGTCTATTGATATAATCTGTTTGTCGTGCTCGCGGGCCGATGGCCGTCCCTCCTTTTCCTGTTTGGATTTCCTCTCCGTTTGTCGCCACACACGCTGATTACAAATTTGCAAATAACACAAAAGCAATAAGAGACGTTCACATTGTTCGTCAGTGATTGTAAAGTTTATTTCAGTAGTCCTTCGTGGCAGTAAAGACAACACTTATAAGTTTGCAGTCCCAACATGCAGAACAATCATCGAACAGAAAGACAGAAAGGAAACGAAAGAAAAGTTAAAATTTTGTTTCCGCTTTAGTAAAGTGATCAACACTTGAGGGAGAGTTAAAGTAGTACGGTTAACACTCGGAGAACAGTTTGTTTTCCATTCATGCAGCCCACGACCTTCACAGACAACGACGTGTTTCATGTTTTCTGGGAAAAAGAAAGAAGAAAGCAAAAGTCTGAACCTTCCACAACGACGACGACGTTCTGCTGACGAGATGACAGCCGATCACGTTTTCACGCCAAAGACCAGCAGAGAAAATAATCAGAAACACAAACGAGCTTTCCTGTAAAGCAGGAGCTACACGGCGTGGGAAAAAGGTCACAAACGTTACACTCAAAAGAAATCGTACCGAAACCAGAAAAGAGCAGATATCCACACTGGAAAGGTACATCGAGTGCGTTGTGCAAACATCTCCTGTCGAAGCAGCGGTGCGTCAGGAACTCACAGTCGAGGTCAAGCGTTCGACCGCGAACGCGCCGGCAGCCTCGCGTTCCCATACAGGCCATGCATCGGCACACGTTAGTACACCACAGCTATACCTGGAGTCGTGCAGACGGACAACTTGAGCAAGCGTCACTACACACGCGCACAAATATACAACAAAAGAAACACACCAGGAGGCCTGAGGTGCAGGAAACCTCCCAGCCTTTCATAGAGGACACAGACATGCAGTGCATACACAGAAATGATCCACAGTAGAGGTACACACACACACACACACACACACTCATACGGCACATGCACATGCAAGCAAAAACACACGTATGCACACACTCGCACCATCAGAAATCTGATCTCCCATAGGGAGAAGAAGCAATCACACAGACATTAGTCAATTATAAATAAATCAAGCTGTAACAATATTAATATTAATAATAACAAGACATTTAAGAAAGCTCCGTTTCCTCGTCTAATCGACCCGCCAGTTCATCAGAGGAAGAAAAAACAAACGTTACAGACGAGTCATTACAAAGCCGCTCGATGCAAAATTCATACGTCTCCAATATAAAAATACAAATCCACAAAATAAGTATAGAGACAGAGCAGTTCTGATACTGTCGTGGAGTTTCCTGGCTAATCTCTCTCTCTCCCGTAAGCTAATGGCACTTATGTTAGAGGGTAAAATCTCCATCTGAAGGGAATCACTGCTGCCACCGTAAGCTTCAACCCACCAGAGAGCCTCCTCTTCACCTCTGCAGGAACACATCTGTAGTTTCACATTGTAGGAGTGCAACACTGTGGTGGGGGACAGTAAGTGTGTGTGTGGAGCACTGGTCTACGCCATCGTCTTCTTCTAAGAGGGACCGTTTGACGTAGGCACCGTTGTGATCGTTGAAACGGGAGCGGATGCGTGGAATGCAATTTTAAGTCGAGAGCAATACGTCTGCTGCGAAAACGGTGGACACAGGACTACGGCAGGTTGCAGGAGGCAACGTCTTCAGAAAAACGTAAAGAAATGGTCGAAACGAGGCACAGTATCTACATATGTATAAAATGCATTTGAAAAGAAAGCGACGGAAAGAAAAGGCGTAATAAAATGTAAGGCTTCACACAACAGGTGCTTCCTCGAGTGCAACAACAAAAGGAACATGTTACAAACATCTGCTCTGATGTGTCGCGCTGGACACACACAGGAGTTTCATTACATTTGGTTTGACGGTTTTCTCAAATTCACGAGTACTTGGACGATTGTATACACGACTGCTCTTTGGCAATCTTTCACGAGTTCGAAGCGTCTGAAACCAGTCGCTGCCCAGTGTTTGATTTTGATTTACTGAAAGGATTTTAGCTTTTAGGACGTTTGGCTCGGTGCTAAAAGCCGTCGTTTCTCAAATCAACAGAAGGAGACAAACGAGAACAGTGAAGAACTTCAGACGGCTAAGAAAGCACAGTGCTCATATCATGTCTGCGCGACACACAACTACAGCTGACAGTGAACGTGACTCCTTTTGTTCCTTGTTTTTTTCTTTTAAATCCCTTTTTTTCCAAAGACTACACAATGTCCCTTTCTTCTGCCTCTTTCCAAACCCCCCCTTCCCCTCAGCGCCGGAGGCACACACCGCCGCTTCTCCCCGTCAAGCTTCAAATATCGCCACTGGAAACGGCCGCCGTGGCTCCGAGCGGGCCGGCCGTGAACGAGAAGGCCGACGCCTCACCACGTGTTGGTCCTCTGCTTGGTGGTGTCGTACGCTCTGATGACCTCAGACTGGGACACCACTCCGTTCTCATCTTGAGAGAAGGCGTAGCCGTCTGTGAACATAACGAATACCATTCAAACAAAGGCTGCACAGATCAAATACACATAAACACACATATGAGACATGAATCAACAGAATAAACAAAATCTAAAGTCTTAACATTTGGGAAATATGCTCATGGTTGCTTTCTTGCTGAAAATCAGTGCAGGTCTCACATCTGCACTGTTAGCTTGGCTAAAGTGTCGTTAGATCCTGATGAAGATGCTGCTTTTATCAATCTGATGACAAAACAAATGAAAGAAAATCAACTCTCCTGCCGTGGAAGCACAAACACCGAGAAACTACTTGGTGTAACCTGACAGACAGTTCCCTGACTGGTTGGCAAGTGGTTGCTAGAAGGTATTGGCAGTTGCTAAGGGAAACGGTTGGCAAAGAGATATACAGTCCAAAATTGTGTTAGCTTTGATTGCTAACAGTTTGTCCCCAGTGTTGCCAACTTAGCAACTTTGTCGCTATATTTAGCGAGTTTTCAGACCCCCTAGCGACTTTTTTTTTAGAAAAAAAAGTCGTGAAAGACATTAAAAAAACAATAATTGCTAAAAGAAATTTAATTTGTAGTTCTAAATAAATTCTAAATCCATTTAGGACGTTTTTTGCTCACTTTATGTCTCGTCCACGATGTTATTTCTCTCTCCAGCAGCGTAGGTTACAATTACATTAGCATGACCAATTATGCAAATTAGGCGATGACGTCATTTAGCAACTTCTAGCGACTTTTAGGACAACCAATAGCGATTTTCCTTACTGAGGAGTTGGCAACACAGTTTGTCCGAGGTCCTGTCAGTTTGTATGGAGACCCTGACTTCTCTGCAGTCACGTCCCACCTACTCGATCAGCTTCCAGCTGGTAATGAAAGTTGAAAAATGCAGGTAAAGGTGACCACTGCCATCTGTTTGACCCTGTGTTTGCCACAGGGTTGGACCATTGGTCTCTGTGTGGCCCAACGACATCTGACCTGTCTGCCAGGCAAGCTTTGGATCCTGTTTGCAGTCGTTATGAGTTCAGAAGCTTCTGGCTGTAGCCAGCTCCAATTTGAGCTTCTCTCACATTAGAGTCACTGTGGTAAATATCTGTTTAGATTTCTGCAAGGCCCGATAAACAGTTTCTAAGTTGTTTCCTACGTTGTGACCAGGAACCTCTGGAAACCTGCAGGGCTGAAAATGAAGTCAGCTGCTGTTCTGAACTCAACAGCAAATCATTCCTCTTTAAACGGCCCAAATTTACAGCCTGTTAACAGCAAAGTATTCACAGAGCTCCACGTGTTCCACATTTTGTCACATTACAGCCTTACTCCAAAAAAGGATCATTTTCACCTCAGAATTCATCACACAATCAAAACGATGCAGTGAAATAAAGTTTCAATTCTTGAAATGTTTTTAAGCTAAAAGGCAAAAAGGTAACATGTATATGAGCGTTCACAGCCTCAAAGATTACATCAGCTGTATCTTGTTTCCACTGATCATCTCTCAGATGTTTCTACGACGTGACTGAAGACCACCTGTGGTAAATTCAATGAGTGGATCGTCCATATCAGAGCACAAAGCCATAAAGTCCAAGGACTTGTTTGTACATCCTGCGACAGGATTGCATTGAGGCGGGAACACTTCCTAGAGCTGGCTGCTCGGCCAATATGAACGAGCAGAAGGCTTCAGCCAGACCAATGTGGTTGCTCCGAGAGAGCTCCAGCATTGCTGTGTGGAGAGAAAAGACAGAACTCCACCAACCAGGACCAAATGGCATCTGATGGAGTCTCAGACCATTAAAATTCTCTGGTCTGATGAAACACTGATTGAACTCTTTGGCAGGAATGCCAAGCGCCATGCCCGGAGGAAACCTGGCACCGCTCATCACCGAGCCAGTACCGTCCTTACAGGGAAGCATGGCGGTGGCAGCATCATGCTGTGAGGATGCTTTTTGGCAACAGGAACTGGGAGACCAGTCAGGATGGAGGGGAAGACCAATACAGCAATGTACAGAGACGTCCTTGACCTGCTCCAGAGCACTGTGGACCTGGGACTGGGATTCAACCAGACAAAGACCCTGAGCACAAAGCCGAGACTACCATGTGGCTCTGGGAGCCTCTGTGAATGTCTGAGCATCTCTGGATCTCACAGAAGTGAAGAGAGCTTAAAAAGTTCTGCAAAAACGAACGAATCCATTTTGGTAGAAGGTTGAACCATGTCAACCTGTGGAAGAAGTGAAGCGCTGTGAATACTTTCAACATGCACTATATATTTTCCACTTTGACAACTGTGCTGGAGGTGAATCACGCATCTGAAGTTACAGTGACGTGAGGGTGAAGCACTCTGCTCGGTCTCCTCACCACTAATTGTCCCTAAACTCAAACTTTACCGTGTTTAACGCAATTCTGACAATTTGCCTTTTCAGAAACCAACATAATGACCAAAACGAAGGCCTCAGTCGGGACTAGTGGGCGGCGTCACGGTGGTCACGTCCACTGTGCAGCAGCTGGAAATAGTTTACAGATGAATTAAAAGCACAAAGCCTTGATGGTTGTCAACAACAGGCACCGAGTGAAGAGACAGACATGAGAGCTGCAACAGTCTTCCAGTCAAGGTTAAAATAAGCACATTTCCCACAACGTCAGACTTAAAATGAATCACGTGACAAAAAGATGGATGAGAATTTACATCTCCCCCAAAAGTGTTATCCTCTGCGTAAAAGCAGCACTGTGCTAAACTCTCCTACAGGATCTCCTCTGACCTCTGACCCCTGACTCACCTTCAGGTGTCAAATGACCCGCTCAGTACCCGGAGGCCAGCGGGAAAGTTCAAAGGAACCCGCTGTGACGAGTGCATAGTGGGGTGGGGGGGGGGGGGGGGGAATAAGCGCAACATTTCATCATTTCATCGTTACTCGTTCTACTGAGCTAACTCACACACGAAGGCACACGAGGGACAGGAAGTGCACAACGAGAAGGAAGAAGAGCGGTGTCTATCGGGACGCTACGGAGGGCTGGAGATGTAAACAGGGTGAGGTTTGATTAATGAACTTAAAAAGGTATCACACAACAACGGTCTCATCCCCACCTATGAGACAAACAAAAAACAAACTGATCAGACAAAAGACAGAAAAGAACAAAACACAAACGCACACAGAGTCACTGCAAATCTGCACACCAGACCTTCATTATCAGCTGTTTCCTGCCTCTTACCTTAAAATTTCTAAATTGATAAAAAATCTTGAGCACCACGTAAACAGGTTTGTGTGGGTCGGTAAGAATTTTCATTACCAACTGATATTTGGATGATTCAGGTGTTTGACTTCAGTCCTGAAGCACACGGACTTCAAGGTCAGCTGAGTTTACTTATGTTAATGTTGACTTACTGTTCATGTCCAGCATGAGAGAAACACACTGAACTGAAGCCATGAATCTGTGAACTAACAGCTCAGTTTAAATGGAAACTTCACTAATAGCTTTTCAGATGATTGAAAGAAGAAGTTTAATATTATGCGCAGTTCAACTCAAATGGAAAACAAGTTTAATTCAAGACTTTGGGAACTTTGGGGCCATTTGCAGGCACGACTACTGATCTGCACCTGGTTACACTACATGTGAAAAGAAGTGGAAAGAGTGTTGCTGTGTCCCAAAGGATGAAAGAGAAGACGCTCTGGAGATGTAGCATGTGTCAGAGGAGGAATTATGAACTGTGATCTGTCCTAGCTGACAAGAGGACATATCTGGGAGGAAATAAATCTAAGCTAGCTCGAGTGAGGATGAGAAGAACGAAGAAAAGAAGGTTTGAGGGTAACTTACGGAGCAGGTTCTGCTGCATGGAGTCGGACCGGTACAGACTCACGGTGCTCTTCTTGAAGACGTTCTTCAGGAGCTGGGCTCTCTCTGTCAAACTGCACACACAGAGCAATATTCAGTGTTAGCAGCCTGCTGAGCACCACAGGCACATTTAATGAGCCATGCATCAAGGCTGTCCAAGCCCCTCCAGAGTGCAGGGACCTGCCAACTGCTATACCTGCTGGTGCAAACACCGTGTAGGGAAACATCGCTGTGCAGACGCAGAAAGAAGAACAAAGCGATGTTGTGAGAGGAATATCTGAAGCAGCAGCTTGGCCAAAAGGCCTTCCTGTAAAGCTAACGACTGTTTGCAACAACAGATGTCTGCGTGTGCACGTGGCTGCCTGCAAGCATTACTGCAAAAATTCATTTATATATTTGAGCGGTTATCACTATACGTTTGCTTCTGTACGCATCCGGATGTGTGTGTGTGTGTGTGTGTGTGTGTGTGCAGCCTGCTGGGTCTGGGAGAGCGTCCAGGCAGGAGGATCACTTTCAGTCAGCCACAGATCTCACACTGATCTGCTCTGTGCTGCTGCCGGACTCAGAGAGCAGAGCTGACCTGCTTCAGCTGATACTAACTGTAATGTGTGGCTTTAATATAGCAGGACTGTTGTTTGGAAATGAGACGTTCAGTATTTGGGTGGGGGGAGGAGAAAAACCCAAAAAACGAGACAATCTCTCGTATGACACGATTACTGACATGATTACTGACATTACAGTCAAACTCCTGCAATTTAGCAGCAATTTGAAGATTTCTGCCCTGCACACAGGAAAACTGCTGGCAGCAGAACCGCGGGGATTAACAACATTTTGAGGGATTCGGGAGGACAGAGATGACTCTTCCTCCCAGATAATCTTCACAATTCTGGGGAATGATTCACATTTTGTGAAAGGAACAATAATAGCCGAGGCATTAACTACGTAGTCTCGATAGCGTTGGGAGACACGACGCCCCGAGACAACATGAATTCGTCATTTCGCCTTTCTGCTAATCTGAGCCATGTGAGTAACTCTTTACATCAATAAAGAGTGCTTTAACCCCGGATCTGATTTCATAGGAGTTGCATCGATGTTACAAAGACGTTTATTTATGATAGATGAGCTAAAACAAAGGCTGTTATCTGGTTATTTTATCCGCTAATAAAGAAAGACTAATCGCTTATATCAAAACAAACTTTGATGACAGAATATTTCACATATTCCTGCTTGCAATGTTTAATCGCTGGAATGCAAAATTTGCTGCCAATTTTCTTTCTCGACATAAATAACACAAAGTTGTGTTGCACAAAAGCAACAATGCAAAGATGCAATAGTTGCTGATCCAAAGTATTTTACCTTCTTGAACGCTCTGTGCTCAACAAAACACATAAAGTCACTTTAGGACAGAAGTTTGGGTTTTTGGCACATGAAGATATTGTTGTTTTCACGTCATGTGGTATTGATTGGAGAAGCAACTGACTTTGGCCGGTGCCAGGCACTCGTTTTACTTGGTTTTAGGCACTTCTGTATCATCACTTGCCAAAATCTGACATTGCCAGTGAGAATTACAAGCTGACAATTACGAGTGTCGTTATTTAGATCATTTGATAAATGTTCTCGGATGTCTAATGACTCCAAGATTACAGGTACAAAGAAAGATATAAAAACAAATCAAAAACAAGCGCTGCTGAGCACTTTATTGTGTGGGTACTTGCACAGTAACGAGAATGATAACGCACAATTTATTCGCTTCACATACAAACAAACACTTTTATAGAGAAAAATAATTGAAACTATAATATTACAGATTTTCTCACTGCTTAATGTTGTTGTAGGGACAGAAATCTTCATCTACTTTTTATTAAACATAGATTTGATCTCCTTTCAGACTGAATCGTGCTGTAAAGGCGAGAGTGGAGGAGCGGTAATGTGGTGTAACTGTACCTCTTTCCATGCACCACTGCTCCAGGGTCTTTAGATAGCGCCTCCAGCTCCTGCACCTCGTCCACCAGGGTCTTAAAGCATGCCTTCTTCACACTGTGAATGAAACAAAGGGTTATAAAACCAGAATCATTCAGCAGATGTCTGAACACGACTGAACCTCCACAGGCTGATATTTAAAACCAGTTCGACCACTTCAAGCTGCTCGGAGTAAATCAGAAAGTATAAAAACCCTGACGTTACAAATTGCTCCTGACACCTCGAATCTGCAGCAGGCTGATGTCAACCAGACCAGAAATGAAAGATCTCGACTTGCAGAATGGAAACGCTAGAAACGTTTGGAAGTCTGGACAAAAACTTGGGCGGGAATTGCTTCAGGAGATACGAGAGATTCTGCAGGAATTTCCTGGATGTGCATTAGAGCGATGATGAGTGAGGAGAGCGGGGAGACGACTCACACTTTGTAGGCCACGTCGAAAACCAGCGAGGTGACGGGGATGAAGAACAGGCCCATCCAGAAGACCCCTGAACTGAACATCATGTCCGCCTGCCACACACACACACACACACACACACACACACACACACAAAATCAGATAGATAGAAACACAGGAGCTCCACTATCGTCCTCTACAGCGCCACACATCGACACACACACACAACAACAGCCCAAAACACGCTTTTATTGTGGAAACAGAAGATGGGTCTAAATCACCGACTCAGTGTGGGTTAATCCTCCATGACTAAATGATACCATGTTTTTGTTTGCATCCACCTCCACCTCCTCCCGGTCCTCCAGGGCGGAGGAAGTACCTGTGATCTGTTTAGACAGCGCTATCTCTTCCAAAGGAAAACAGCTGAGACGTGAGGCGTGCTGAGAGCTCCGTCGGTGCGTCGGTGCAGACACACAAACGCCTTCTGAGCTGCGTCGACTGCAGCAGCCACTCAATCTAAGTGCGTGTTGATGAAGTGTAATGTATGTAATTATGTGCGTTCAGGTTTAATGTTGGCAGTTTATCATCCAGAAAACCAAACGCAGTAAAGACGTCTTGTTCAGTGGCGTTAAACCGAAAGCTAGTTTATAACGTTTGGCTCGTTTCTTGTACAGCTGCACGAACAGTCGTTGTTGTTGTAGAATAAGCTGCAGATACTTGTCTTGATTAACAGTTTGACCTTAATGTCAGACAATTATGTGAAATCCCCATTACATGCAAAAAAAAAAGGTTCATTGTCTCCAACATATCATAAATCTTGAGTTGAATAAAAGTTCAGACAGAAATCTTTCCCTCCTTCAAATGATATTTAAACACAGTAAGTTAGAAATGTTCATGTTTGAGTAATGGGGTTACTTTTTGTGTCCAGGGTCCCGGGAAGGCAGTGGGTCGTTCTGGTGGGGGCAACAACCTTTAAGCTGTGAGTGTGAGGATGATGTTTGCTTTGGCCCACTGCAGTGAAACTATCTGTCATTACAGGTCAAACTGCAAAACTGGCGGCCCTGCGTTGTAATGCGCCGCTTGTTTAAACTGCTAAGGCCCCTCGACAGTGTCCTTCCTGTAACATGACACAGACATGGCCCTAAGGATGCACAGGCACGCACACACACACACACACACACACACACACACGCACACACACACACACACACACACACACACACACACACACACGCACATGCACACACACACCAATCAGTGTCAGAACTATCAAAGCGCTCAGGTTTGCTCAAATTAGCTAATCTGTTCGCCATTACCTGCAAATTGACTTTGATGTGTGACAAAACACCGGGCAGAGGAAACCCCAGATGACAGGAAATCAAAAATGTTTTTTCCCTACAGTTTGAGGCGGGACAGGATGAATGGAGCTTTTCTGTGTCGCCTGGAGCTGAAAATGCACGATGAGGGAAAATTGCTGTGAAGATATTTTCACATCAATTTTGAAACGACGCAGCCCGGTGGAAACATTTACTGTTTTTTTGTGTTAAATCAGTTTAATTATTTTTGTTTTCATCCGCTGTGCCTTTTGATGGGGGTGTTTAAGCTGTCCTGAGACGTGTTCAGCTATTAAATCAAAGAGTTTATAAAAATAAACCTTTCAGTCTTTCTCAAACCGAACAATATTTATACTTCTCCGTATTTAAACCTGAGCAATGTAAACATACAAAGGCCTGATGCTTCCAACCTCAAGTTTAAATTCAATTATTCTGATAATGACATTTGATATCATTTCTACTGCATTCTGAGAAAGCAACAGAACAATGCCAGACCTAAACAAACAGCATTCATCGTTCTCAGTTTGTTAGTTTTGCACCAAATTTTAAGAATCCAAACAGATCTGACGAGTTGCAAACAACAAATGTTTGCCTTCAGGCATCTGGAAAGGCTCCAATACTAAAGCGGGGCCATCAGAGTTGGTAGATGCTCGCAACGTCTCATTCCAGGGGCCCCCCGGGAGCTGGACAGGGTGAGAGAGGTCCGGGGAGCAGGGCTGTATTTTTAGGACAAACTAATAAACTTGTCTGGCTGGACAGACAGTCGTGTCTGCTGGCATGGGAGGGCGTGTTTTGACAGGCATTGACCCCCTCGTGGCCACACACCCACACACAGAAGCAATCGTACACACACATATGTTGACACACACAAAATGCTGAGCAGTGCAAACACTGCTGTTATTTACTTTGAGCCACACTGTGTCAAACGTGGTTTGAGGTTCAGCCTCATATGATAAATGCAGTGAATCGTAAGCTGCGTGGCACGTTTGCATTTCCTCTTTCTTCTTAGGTTATGTCCTTGTGGTCCAGTCATGGTAACAGACAGAGGCAATCAGGGTGTCTGCTGAAACAACAATATATTTTGCATGTTTTACCTCGAGTCCATGAAATCTGTTTTGGTTTCAGCAATGGTGCCAGTGTTGGGGTGCTACATGCTACATGCTACATGATAATAATGGGTTAGAATTGGTTGTTGCACCAGTTGCAGTAAGATGGTCATCCTAACTCATCCCTCTCACACTGTCAGAATTTTCTCCTAGGCCAGACCTTCCCAAAGTGTGGGGCTCGTCCCCTAGGGGGGGCGCAGAGCCATTGCAGGGGGGGGGGGGGATGAAAAGGGGGAAAAAGAAACCGCTTGGACACTGCTAGCACGGCGCCCACACAAACGCAAAGCAGGAGATGAAGCATTGCTGAATATGTTTCCAAACCAACTTCATTCTGAGACAAAGACTAGAAAATATGGTGAAGCAAATCTTCCCTTTGGCTTCACCTGTACAGGTGCAGAGGTAGGTCTCCCTGCAGGATTCCCCTGAGTCGGGAGCAGCGCTGGGCTGTTTAAATCACGGACAAACAGGATCCCACATTCTTGATTTTTACTTTACAAACACTTGTTGTAATGACTAACTGCTCCTGACATGTTGGAGATGTTTGCTCTTTATACAGTAAAGTTACAGCAGGATACAAATAACATCAGGCTGATCCTGACACGATTTGTTCCCTCGGTTCAGATCACAGACAAACAGGATCCAACAGCTGTTTATGTTTTTAAACCCATTTTGCACAGAGAGGTATTTTTGAAAATGTATTGACAGCAATGTTGAATATTATTACACAGGAAAAAAACAACTACATGTAAAATAATGACAGCGTGACGCCTCTGCCTTTGTAAACAGAGGGACAGTAACTGTGTGTAAAACCTGCAGACAGTCAGATTAACAGGATTTTGTCTCTATCATTCTGCAATTCATCTCCTGTAAACAATAACGTGGCCACAGCGTGACGTGAAAAAAGCACATACCTTTGACGCTGCGTGACCAACTCTGTATTCCTCGTCCACACGTAAACGCAAAAAAGGAGTTTTAAAAAAATCTCAGTTTTCACTGATTTGAAACGTCGTTTACGTGGACGAAACAGCTGCGTGTTCAAAAATACCCGTGTAGGTGTGGACGTAGCGTAACAGAGTTAGTAGTTTATTTTATTACTGCCTGTAATTTATTGCAGATTACTTGTTTTTGCTTAATTGTTTACTAAATGTTTGAGGTGTGAGATACACAATGGAGCAGAATATGGGCGCGTGTGGCGAACATTTTTCTGTAAAACAAGGAGGGCCTAGCAAAAAAAGTTTAGGAACCGCTGTGCTAGGCCATCACACTGGAAGACATTCGCTCATCGTGCTTTGCTTTAAAGCTGACGGCTGGTCGCTTGCAGACATTGGCGGATCTGGTTCATTTGGTAACCCTGTGTTGTATCTTCTATCCACTAATATATGAGTCAGCAGCATCCTGTACTCACACTGGTAGTTTCTCTCTTGTCCCGCCCACGTTACATCACCAGCAGTTATTTTGCTCTTAGTTGACTTAAGTTAATGAATTCACAAAGTTTCTACAGCCTCTGGTCGTCTTTTGCTGCTAATTACTTCCAATGTGGACAATGAGCATTTCTACTGAACCCAACTGTGACAACTTGGTGACGGTGTGGCAGTAGAGAAGTAGCTTTTGGACCGTGTTGATGACCTGTTTATAACGGGCAGCAAATCAAAACAAACTTGACTGAAGGGCGTCCTTAAAGGCAGAGGAGCTAAAGCAGCTTGTTTGAGGCGCTTTATTAACGCCCATTACAACAGAATTAAGGAATATTTTGGACCATCATGCAAAACCAGTGTGATGAATAGTAAAAAGCAGTTAAAATCTGCCCTACAAAGCTGATCAGGGGCCATGAACGAAATCAGAGCTGTGTCTGTTTATCAAGGTGGAATCTGAATGAAGAGGTTCCAGGAAAAAAAGTAATTTGTGATCTGCAAATCTACCTGGTTTAAATAAAAGTTTAAACATACAGAACATCAAAAATGTAACTTTATTGAAAGACGTAAATCCTGTAACTTCAGAAAAAAGCTTCAAGGGAAAACTCAAAACTATTTTAGGATTGTTTTTCCATCAAGACTTGATCCTTGATCCAAGCATGAGCAGCCAGGTGCTCATGCCTAAGAAAGCCCACAGTCTCAGCAGCTTGAATTATGCTAATACCTGCCATTGTAATGGTAAATGTGAGTTTGTCCACTGCTGCACTATTCACTCCACAGGCCCCAGATATGCTCTGGATTCTGCAAACAAGACTGTGAAAAGGCAGCTTCATAACGCAGCTGCATCCAAGAGATGCTAATATTCAGACAGTGGCTGTTTGAGTACACAGAGCTTCTGTGTTTAACTTTTTCTCTCTTTTTTTGCTTTTAGGTAGGCTGAGAGGAGACGGGTTAGACTAATATGCTACATCCTGTCTTTGGCTTCAGTCTGCATCTATGTTTTTTCCCTCTGCCTGACCGGACACCAACGCACACGTCGGCTTCAAGGAGAGAAGGGAAATTGAAGATGAAAGTATGTGTTTGGCCAAGTGTGGTTTCAACCCTCAGCGGCCTTTCTTGTGCAAATACAAAGTTCAGACTTGTTATGGAAGCATGGCTAGCAATCAGATAACAGAAGGGTAGAAACGCAAGAATCGTCCAACAAAGCCAATAACACGGCGAACAGGCAGCCTTAGTAAGAAAAGTCCACTACTCCTACATGTCATCAGCAGAGACACACCCACCCAGAAAATGCAGAATATGGAAAACAAACAACTTCCTCTGTTGTGTTTTTCATCGACTCCGTGTTATTTTTGTGTTGCTTAATAAAGAAAAACAGAGGAATATATAACTTATGACTCTTATAAACACAAGTCAGCCGTCTCACAGCCAACTCCACATGTGGTGTTAATAATAACTTTACTCTTACTGTACATTTAATGAGGTGATTACACTAAATGTGTGTTGTGCTGCTTGTCGATCATTAATAATAATATTTCTAACATTTCAAAAACATTAAATAGTCATGAAGATATACCAGTTACAGGACAGGTTTTGGGGGATTGTGACAATAATTCTAAGCTGTGAACAGACTTTGCAGTCAGATCTGATGACCTGCGTGTTTCCTTGCACTGTTGTGTGTTTGTTTTGTGAAGAAAAGCTCATTAGGACTTTTATTCCACAGACAGGAGCGTTCATCACGGGCGGGACTTTTGGCGCTTGGAGGAAATTTGGCAGTGAACACTCAAATCTTAAATTCCTTTTCAGGTTTGCTGCAAACAATAATAAACAACTGTAACTGAAAGCTAAATATGACAGATGATGGATTAGCGGTTTCAGACAGGTTTCAGCTTTCGCTGAGGTGGGGGGGGGGGGGGGGGGGTTTCCTCCACCCTGTGCTGAAATAAGCAGATATGAGTGATTCTCTGCAAGTTCAAATGCATAAAATACAATGACAGAGTCAAATATGCAAAGTTACTGGTGCTGTCGTTTATGAAAGCAGGAAGTACTTTTTAAAGCTACTAAAAACAAATAACTGAATGTTTTAGAAAATCCATGTTTGTGTTTTTAATATGACATCCAACCATCCATCCGTCCATTTTCTCCCACTTATCCGATTCACAGCTGTCGAGTCGACCACAGAGACTGCAAACCTGTTGCAGAGCTACCACAGAGTAACAGACAACCACTGACACATAGGGATGGGTACCGGTGTCTGGTGCCATGATGGTACCGGTTCTGACATAAACGGTAGTAACCAGACAGAAAAGCAGCGCACATTTCGGTGCTTTATTTTCCTGAGCTGTGACACACTTTAGATTCTAGCCAATCATTTTACGTTTCCGAGGATAGTAGGCGGGTCCAGGTACGTACGTTCTTTTAGAGCAGAGCTACAGATTAAAAATGTCCAAGGCGAAGCGGTCAAAGTCTGGCTGTACTTCACAGCAAAAGATGCAAACTCAGCAGCTGCAACAAGTGCTTTAAGCTGATACTGTGATACTGTCAAAGGAGGTAACACCTCAAATCTGATGAAACACCTGGTGACGCATAGCGGTTTTTTTAAAGCTGAGAAATGCGCCGTATTTGATAGCTTGCTGCGAGACCTCACACCGAGCACATCTACTGCGGGTGTGGTGCCTGTTATCGACCCGGAGTTAGCAACATCCCCCAAAAACCCGAAGAGGAGAGTCCTGGCCCCTAGCCCTGCTAGTGTAGCAGAAATGATGATGATGATGATGCAGCAGCAGCCGTTCTTCTCTGCGTGAGTAGCTTAATGTTGTTCGTGTGTAATTTACGTTGAGTAGGCTAACCACGTTATTACATTAATGCATGTAAGGTGAGCTAGCAAACACCATCATAGCTACATGCAGCTGTCTTCTTGTTTGATGGCAGATACTCCCTTCACCCTGGACAAAAAGGCTAAAATGACCAAAGAAAAAGTGGAAAACAGTTAAACATGAGAGGTTTTTGGACAAAGTTTGTGTTTTTTCCATTGTTTAAGCTGCTTCCAGCCAAGAGTGATACCATATATGCCCCATAGCTGCAGAAAAGGCTAACATTGTTATCTTTTTACAAAAAAACAGCTGAACATGAGAGGTTTTTGGACAAAGTTTGTGTTCTTCATTCTTTAAGCACCGGTTTGAGCACCGTTTAAGCACCGGCACCGTTTCAAAAGTACCGGTTTGGCACCGGTATCAGATAAAACCTAAACGATACCCATCCCTACTGACACATTCACACCTGTGGCTAATTCACCAATTTGACCTAAAGTGAATGTGTTTGGTACCCAGAGAGCTCCCACACAGACGAATCCGAAGAAAGTTCCCAATTCAAACCCACGACCTTCTTGCTGGGATGCACATTTTATGGAGCATAGTTTAGATAAATGACACTGATTCACATTTACTGATAGCTTGAACTCTTGCAGCTCTTCCATTTTCCTCCATTACTGCATTTATATTTTCTGTTTACAAGTTGCTTCACAATAGAGCAGATATTTCAGCACACTCTGAGGAGGAATAAAGTGGCTAACAGACGACTGAAGACAGCGATGCAGTGATTTGGTAGAAGAGTTTCAATCGCCAAACTCTTTAATAAAGTTAAACTAAATAAAAGCAGTGCTGAATAAAAACCATTCATTGATCTGTTTCTCATGAAATAGTTTTCATTCTTGTCCACGTCACACAGGCTGGCACAGAAATGTATTCCTGGCCTGCTACACATCAGCAAACATCTTTGCAAAGCTTTTCCTTGTTGAATCTTATCTCTGAGCAGAAACTGTGAAGAATCCGTTGCAGTGTAAAATCCACATGCTGATGACAAGCACTCGAGTCTGACTGAGTGATAGATGCTTCGCTGCAGCTTGCAGCAGGAAAACAGCAGAGGTGTGAGCAGAGAGGGATAAGCTGCAGGGAGACGGCTGCATTGATAGCACAGACATGCCAGCAGGCAACAGGTCAGTGCGGCAGAGTGAGCATGAGACATCTCCTGAGGTGCAGCTAAGCCGCTTAGTGCGTCAGATTACGCTGCCTGAACAGAATAATCTGACATTTTCTTTTGATATTTGTTTCAGACGTCTGTGAGGTGATCATCTGGGACAAAGCCATTCTCAGAGAGTACCTGTGAAAACCACACGAGCTGTTTCGGGGTGTTTGGACGATTGATCCGGCACCCGTGCGTCCAAAGAATATTTTGCCTGACATTGATGAATGGGTTCTCGTGAAGCCGAGCGCTGCTTAACATGTTAAAGGTGGTGAGCTGGGTTGTGTGAGAGCCGAGGCAGGAGTGGAGGGGAAGGGAGTTCTGGTGTCTGTTATGCTGCAGGCCCTCGGGCAGTTTTTCAGCTGGCAGAGACGGGGTGGGGGGAACAAAAGGAGAGCGCAGGAAAAAGCCGAGAGCATGAAAGAAAGTAGATATAAAGGACGGAGAGTGCTTCTTCTTCTTTTTACATTCAAGTACACATTAGGGAGGCTACGGTGAAGTATGCGAGGCTTCATCACGGTTGTGAATGATCCTCCTCTTCAGAGGCTACAAGGTCTTGGAAGTGGAGCCTGTGTCTCTGATTCCTTCTCGAGTTTCAGAGATGTGTCCCTGTTTGATGATATACGGGCATCCCTGAGTCAGGGCGGGCGTAGAGTTACCCACACCCAGAGGACACCATCACTGTCTCCAGTCAAGGGCTGCAGGGTACGGATGAAAGCAGCAGGCTTCACAGACGGGGGATAGAATTAAGCTAATATACCTGTGTGTGTGTGTGTGTGTGCGTGTGTGTGTGTGTGTGTGTGTGTAGTACACTGAGCCCAGTGAGGGTAAAGCATTTCTGTACATGTGCACCTACTTATGTTATTTACTGTGTCACGCACAAACAAGGACCCAAACATGTGGAGTTGTTGCAGCCAAACTCACTGTTGCAGCGATGAAACCTGTCAGATGAGAATACTACATGCAGCTAGATGCTTCAGTCCAAAGGTTAACAAAGAAAATCTGCCACAGAGATCTTCCTTTCCAAAGCAAAGCCTGCAATCATCTACCCAACAGAACTGATCAGAGATGAAGGACATTCGACTCACAATTGTAGCTCTTACAGGGATTGCGTGACATTTTGGGAAAATGCTGCTTTCTGGCAGAATGTTTGAAGAGAAGATTGATACCATTCTTATATCTCTGTGGTATATATGAATGTACACAAGCCGGAGGTTAATCTGGCTAAATACAGAGACTGGAAGCAGGGGCTGTCCAAAAATCCCCACTTATCATGCTATATCTCATTTGTTTGATCGGTACAAAAACCAAAGTGTAAAAATAATATTTTACTGCTTTCATATGTGCAGGATTATTGCTCTGTGAGCCAAAACAGCATTAAGCACGTACCCTCTGTACAAAAAGAGACGTGTTTGTACCGATTAAACAAACAGGACATATTGTGTTCATCAGTGAGCTTTATAGGTGCTCGTAGGTGGATTCAGTTACTGCAGCCTCTCACTGCCAGACTAAGCCAACTGTCTGCTGCCTGTATTATTATATCTAACAGACGTTACTCATTTTCACCATTTAATTAAATATCAAACTCTTTCCAAAAATAATAATTTACTGAGCAATAATATGAAAAAAGACCCAAAACTCAATCTGAGAAACAGAAAATACGTTTTTTCTCCTCAGGCAGACGCAGCTGCCGTTTCTCAAGTTCACGGTAATTTACCAAAATATAACTGTGCAGATATTTTTCTATTTAAATCCAGCTTCACACTGTAGCTGTTTATTGTGAGACAATATGTTCAGAGGATTTTAATCCACTAACTCAGAGAATATACCCGCACTGAGTTTCCATTCTTCTTCCTTTTATTTCTACATTTAACTTTTCCCTGAAAAATCTCAGGTGGTCTGAAATGCCACAAATAATCAAACAGTGATGAAACGTGTCACATTTTACACGTTAGCTGAGGCCTCAGAAGCATAAAGTATCCATCTCCAATCGGGCACACAGGACTAATAAAGGTTTGTTTAAGTAATAAAACCTCGAGTTTTTCTTACTTGTCAACAAGACTAAAACCCACTTTTGTTTTAAGGAATAGTTTCACATCAGGTGAACTGCAGAGAGATCTCTACACAGCACCTCTGCAAAGACAACATTTATTGTAAGATGTTGTTTCCTCTGCTGCAGGCAGCTCTTTTCTTTCACTGGTTTCCTGCCGTGTTATTGTTACGCTATGAAAAGACGCCTCAGCCTCCTGCCCAGAGTGTACTGGGAAGTTTCACCTGTTTAATGGGTTCCCATTAACCACCTGTGGTGACAGTTACATTAGTTACATTCACACGTAAATACCGGCTCCTCAAAGGAAAAAAGTAAACAAAATATTTGAATAATTAAAACTTTTGGTGTAGTCCCTCATTTCTTTCTCTGTCTGACAAAAAGCGATTTTATCTCCTCTGTCTTTGAGACAACTTTCTCCCACGTTGTTGCTCCACAAACAGAAGGTGTATCTGCTGAAACCACAGCCACAGCTCTTTGACATCTTTGATATCCAACAGCAGAGAAACACTGAAGGAAACCTGGTGGCTAAAGCAGCCTTAGTCTCATAGTGATGTTCAACACGAGCATCCAACACGAAAGAAAACGAGTGAAAGGATAACAGGACGGATCTGATTGATGTTTATGGGGTTGAATGATTGTCGGGTACATTTTCAGGCATCAGTCACCCGCATCTCTCTTTGCTTAGCTTCCAGACTGCCTCACTGTTTTAGTTTCACCTGTGGATACTCAGAGCTGAGGGAGAAATTTTAACACAAACACAGAGCAAATTGGCCCAATTAAGTCATTAGGCAACACAAGCCAGAGGCCTGACAGTTTACACTCCTCTGGCTCTGCTTACAAAGATCTTTTTAAGGTTTTCCCACCAGCTCCTCTCTGCAGAAAATGAATCATAAGGAGCTGCAGATGTGTCTATAATAGAGGATTATATCAGCAGTTTCTTTGGGAACATGCATGTGCATGTGTGCATGTGCATGTGTGCATGTGCATGTGTGCATGTGCATGTGTGCATGTGTGCATGTGTGTTTACCTCGCCTGACATGTCAGGTGCCAGAGGGATGAGGGGCCACAAGGAGGAGTAGATAGCGAAAAACACCACCCACAGGCCGATGCTTCCCCAGATGGCGATGTGACTGAACTGTTAGGAGCAACCAGAGGACAGTAAGTATGTTGTGATTTGAGCACTGCTACAATTTACTCGAGCCCTTTTAATCGCGCTTCCTTGGGCTTAAAACACTGAATGCTCTCCGGTAACTTAAAAGAGGTGCCGTACATTTCACTTGGTTTACATTTACAAGCCTAGCGAGAACAAACCATGAAGGGATTTAGCGATAAGAAGAGGAGGTAAAATTTGTCACAGGTGTCAGCGGCCAGAAGCAAAGCAAAAGAGACGAGAGGACTCAACCTACCATGGTCCAGGACGAGGTTTCGAGGCCGGCTTTGAGACAAACTGTGATGACGACAAACTGCAGAGACACAAACCACATGTTCAGTAAAGAGGCTCAAGTTCATCACACATGCCTGAATTCACAATAAGAAAGCATTTCACTGGAAAAGATCATCAGACAATTGAAAAGAAGAAGACGAGGAAATATAGCTGATGTTTATTCGCTTGGCTCACACACCCGATCTCTGTAACACAGCAGAAACACTGCCAGGGAGAAGACCGGTGCACTTACCGTGTAAACCATGTTGCCTAAGAGGAGATAGTCCGGAGTTCGTCCATTGCCAAAAACTGTATCTGTGAAGGGAATCAGCAGCAGAGGCTTTTAAGCTGTCCTGCAGCTCTTCGGTTTCACACAGGGTAACACTTTAGGTACATCAACGTGACCTTTGTCATGAGTGGAGCAGGGAACTAAAAGTAGAAACAGTCAAATGCTGCTTCCATTACTGTCCTCTGAGCCTGCGATGTTAATTTCAAGGCAGCGTGTGTAAATCCATCAGGAAGAGTGAACAGCAGTGTCCATTAATCATATTGAGAAAGTTCTGGCTACTTTAGTGCTGAAAGAGGGTAAAATTAGTTTTCTGGCAACATTTTAATTAATTCTGCCATTAAAAAGGAATCTGATGCTTTTCTTATAACTTCCTAAATTAATAAACTGAAATAAGCTGTGAGTCACACACACATATGTGGGTCTGGGCTCTCGCTAAAATATCAACAGTGTGCGACTGCCAGCAAAGAAAGAGAGGCGCCCTTTCCCTTTACTTCCGGCTGGTCACATGTCTCGTGTGCGCTGAGGCTTTGCTGACAGCCTGTCAGTCACAGCGAAGCGGCTTGGCGCCTTTTGTTTGGAGAGCAGGCCCGAGCTTGTGTGGTCCTCAGCTGCAGCCAGCCAAGACTTACCGGCTCAAAGATCCCTATTCTCTCTGCACACACACACACACACATCTCAACGTGCCAAACATGCACAATTGACCTTGTATGGATCAATAAAGTTATTTGCGCTCACAAAGCTCTCTGTTTGAATCAAAACATCATTTGGCCACAGAGAAAGCTCCTGATTGGCTCTGTGTTATCTATCAAAGCTAAGTAAGTGCCAATAACTGCACGCTGAAGCGTTTCAGTCGTCAGGACAAACACGAACATGGGCTTGTTATTGCGTGTCCCTCGGACTGCAGCACACATGTTTGCAATTCATGACTGGATGGTTGAAAAGAGAACTAATTAAGACAAAATACGCGTCTTTGACTGTCCTCCTTATTTATGCACCAGGTCCAGCGAGAGCCGTGGAGGAGTCTCTGGGAGCTACTTACCATGCTGGAAGGCTTTAAGGGGGAACCAGAAGAGGATGACGGAGTGGAAGAGGCCGTTCAGACAATGGGCCCAGAAGACCTGCAAAAGAGAGGAAAGAGGGAAGGGATGTATAGGAGGGGGAGGACAGGGGAGGGGGGAGGACAGGGGAGGGGGGACAGCAAGAGATTCCAATAAGAGAGGGGGAGAGGGGGGGAGAGTGGAAAAAAAGCATGAGAAAAGGGTGTTGGGAGCTCCAGCTTTCCAAGTGACCCTTGACCTGGGCCCTTTGTGCCAGCCAGGCGCTCGGCTAAGTGGCGGTTTTGTCGGGGCCTCCGTGCTGAATGGCCACCCCGCTGACAGACACGTTGTATATCCTGTGTGTGTGTCAGGGGGAGAAAGAGGTTGCTGCATGTGTTCACGGGTAGTTAAAGCGAATACAAGTTTGCACATTTCCCCTGAAGTCGAGAATAAAACAAAAAGAATCAGTGGGTGTAAGAAAAATACACATGCTCATCTCAACAACACAAACACTGTACAACATGTACGAGCTGCCAGCGTGAGGCTTCCTCATTATATTTCATTAGGCTTCGGCCCTTTCATGTGAGGAGTCGAACCGGTGTCGTAATAAATGACAGGAGCGTTTAAAACAGCAAAAATAAATCTAGAAACACACACGGGGAGACTGACAAGCCTGACAGAGATTAAACTGTTTTCATGGTGATTATTAAGACCTGCTGGGAAACCGTGGACCGCAGTCTGCGCGTGCGTCCGTCCACGCAAGCGTGTAGACTTGAATCGTTCACATCGATACCGTCTCTCTCTCCAAAACCGCCTCAGACTTACATTACGCTGCGCGACGGCCAAACAAAACACTAACGGGTGATGTACCACGAAACAGCCGTGAAAATCCTTTCTGCCAAAAAACACTCCGTATCTGTGCCGCCTCCCCCCGCTGTGCTGACAGGCGCTGGTGTGGAGAACGTTTGTGGAGGTTAGAGGGCCGATGGAGCAGGCATGAAAAATCAAAACATCACGTTTTAGTATTTGGCTTGTTTTTGATCACTGGCCTGTTCGAGGCTTCTTTAATATCACTTTTCAACAACTTCAGCAAAGCTGTCAGTGAAATATTAAACACGACTTATAAAGATGAATGACACATCCTGAAACTCACTTCCTGTATGTTGTCTTCAGCTACTCGCACTGTTTCCCTGTGTTACCTGAAATCATGTGGCTGGGACATGAACGAGTCCTGCTCTCATCTACGCTGTGGCCTTGTTTTCTGCAGCCTCCTCATCTTTCCCATCAACCAACTACGTCCTTTAGCAGCCGCCCCCAATCCTGGATTACCTCACTCTCCCACTGTGGACACAAACCCAACACACTGAGTGAGGGCCAGCCACAGCAAGCCCCCACTCCTCCATCTCTGTGGTCAAATGTGTATTAAATGATCACCAATGTTACAATCACATGTTTGTGCCAATTAGCCTCCCACTGGCAGGCTCAGCTCTCCACCAGCCTCCCCAGCTATCTCAACCCACTCTGTGGGAGTGTAAACCCAGTTTCCGCTCTGCAATAATGAATGCTAATGAAATCAATAACTGCTCATAATCATTTGTCACAGTAGGATCCTCCCTTTCGCCCCTCCAGCCACCAGGCTCCTTTCTTTCTTGTTACCCGGCAGGTTGCTGCTCTGAATGAATGCCTCGTCTGTCCTGCAAATATTCGGCCCTTTGTCAAAATCCTAATTGCCAAAAACAAAAATAAAAAAGAACCTAAACCACACGAAGGCCAGTAATTAATATCGAGCCAAATATTTCCAGAGTTGCTCCCACGCTTCCTGTTTCAGGTTTGAGGAAAACCGTATGCAAGAGAAGCGATGGTGCTATGTAGGAGGTGATGCTTCTGCTGTGATCACCGAGGCCACTCGAAGGGCAACGTGGTTTATTAGGGCGGTTTAGGCGTCTAGATCTGTAATTAAAAGTGAACGAGCGACGCAGCTGAAGCCACGCCTTGAGTTTCTAACACCCTCCGTCTCTCCCTTCTCGCACCTCAACACAAACAGCTTTAATTCACAAAGACAGTATCTGTTGTGTACAAAAGAGCCGGGCGAGCAGAAAGACGGGCTTCGAGGGGCCAAATTCCTGCTGGATTTTCTCGCCTCGCCTCAGGCCAGCTGCAAGGAAAATATCTCGGGAATAGAGTGGACAAGCCAGCAAAAACAACCTGCTGACCTGGCCAAGTCATCATTTATGAGTCTTGGAAAATGTGGCCCAAACAAAAATGGAGGTTCGTTTGCTTCTAACTATCACATGAATGTTTTTTATGATTCCTTTTTTTGGCACCAAAAACTTAATGAAGTCTTCGCACAAAGCTGATTAAAGAAAATCCATCGTACAGCAGGATTCACAGAAAATTTCATACGATTCATGAAGCAGCTGTGGTCACAAATCATTAAAGATGATTAATAATTAAACAACTGTGAATCATAAAATCTTGATCTGCAAAGAACAGGGCGCTTAGTTCACCTTTAGTCTGTTTTTCTGTGAAGTGACAGACAGTCAGCAAACATCCACTCAGCTGTGACACTACAGTCTTTAAATGTTATAGATATTTAACACTTAACAGCTTTAATGTGTGACATTAGCAGGGCTACACCGAATGTTCACGATGTGTTTATCTTGATTAAACAGGCTAATTGTGTGCAACAGCTGCTCTGAAGACACTTACTGATTAATCGTATCATGTATATTAAAAAAAACACAAGGTTCAAACTTTACGAGTCTTTCCAGTCTTAACGCTGCTTTCTGTCACTTTTAAGTGTGCAGCTAAGAAACAAACTTCTGAAAGGTTATAATTGAATATGGGAGAAAAATGTACATACTTAGAAGTACAGATTGTGCCAAAGAGAAAGTAGAAGGTGTTGTTAGTGCCAGTTATAACCAGTGAGTCCCAGTAATCATGGAGTCAGTGACAGATGGACGTCTCTGCCTGTGTCAGCAAGTGTCAGATATTTTAAAACGAATATCAAAGCAACTTTATCCTTTAATGTGTCCTTGAAAAAATAGAAACTACATGAAACAAAACAAGTACTAAGGTTTACTTGTTATACTTGGTAAACAACTTCTTCCTGTGTATTTGTACTCATGCAGAGCAGACTGGCGATCCAGCTGTTAGCTGTAATATTAAAAGTTGGTAAAACATGCTAATGTACTAGAGCCTCCTATGGACTAACCAGCTGTTTTTTAATAGTAGCATCAGATGCTACATTTAAATTGTATCTATTTTATTTATTATCTGTAACAAATCAGAACAAATGAGCTAAACGCTGATGTTCATTAGGACGCATTTTAAAATGGCTTTTTTAAAAACAGAAACCAACGTCATCTGATTCGTGCAGTCTGCTGTTGTGCGGGTTAAATGCGATCTGATAGGCTTCTAAGAGAACAACAAAAACACCTCACTTAAACAAATTGCATAATTTTCTGCGACCAATGCCATTACACAGTGACAGCACTCTCTCTATCGCCTCCTTTTCTGCTGCCATCTCCCAGCAGATCTGACCTTCCCTGCCCGTGACCACCGTGGCCAATCTGCTTTTAATCCACCTCCATGTGGTGCTAACCAGGTCACCACGCCTGTGAGGAGGGTCCAGCAGTCTCTGGCTCAGCATGGAGAAAGGAAGAGACAACTTTATTACCAGCTAACAGACAGCCCCCGCAACCAGACAGAACAGGTCAAGCCAGGCCAAAGCAGGCTACGACTGGATACCCACAGACTGCAGCTGCCAGGTCACCGAGACGTCAACCGATCGCTGTCCTGTTATTAATGGCATTTAATTACTGGGACTTTTACCCTTTTAATTTAGTGGAGAACAAAATTAATTCCATAAAAGGGACAATAACAAAGGAACATAACCAGTTTGTTGTTGTTGTCACTTAATTTGAGCAGAATGAAAGAAATGGCTGATACTGTTACTGGGCTGTTGAAGCGTGTAACAGTATTAATGACATACTATGTCTGTTACACCTACATACTGTTAGACTTCACATGAAATATATTCACAAACATGACACTGAAGGTCAAACTGAGAAAAATAAATAACCTAAAAGTACTGAAACCTGTTCATGTGTTACAGGAAACATCCACATAGATAACAAACATGTGATAAGAGGATCACATTACCTTGGTATTAAAGCCCATGGCATTCTGGGAGGTTTTGTAGAGCTCTGGGTACTTCAGCATATTCTCTTTCCTGCAGGAGCGCTCGAATATTCCCAGAGTGAGAGGAGGCAAGGCGGTGAAGATCTACAAAAGAAAACACAGCCGCAGACGTGCACAAACACACAGTGATAAATCTGATATGAAATAATATGATTTTGCTAAAAATATCTCCTGTTAAAGCTGCCACAGTAAACCTCCAACTCCAACATCCTGTCAAAGCTTTGTTTCATTGTGTTCTCCACTCTTCATTTTATTTCACTGGAGACTGGCTGACCTTGTTTTGATTTTCATGCTTTAAGTCTGTTCATATGCAAAAACCATCTCGATGAGCATCTGCGGTCTTCTTGACGGAGCAGCA
Organism: Neolamprologus multifasciatus; assembly: GCF_963576455.1. Classification (NCBI taxonomy): domain Eukaryota; kingdom Metazoa; phylum Chordata; class Actinopteri; order Cichliformes; family Cichlidae; genus Neolamprologus; species Neolamprologus multifasciatus. The sequence continues at coordinate 36,093,853 of NC_140440.1, forward strand.
GGTATTTAAAGCATCGTTTCTTGGTGCTGTTGTAATGTTGTGTATAGCAGCTGCTGAGAGGAGCAGGATGGTATTTGTGTAGTGATTCAGTTCAGAGTTCCCTGCAGGCCCATCTGGAGTGGGAGCCTTCAGGCCTCAGTCGGCAGGACCAGTGGGCTACAGGACATGCTCCACTGGCTTCTTTTCTTATTCAGAGCCAGGCTGAGGAAGACCTCCTTTGAGGGGCAGATTCAGCCCACTGCCTCTAACAGACTCCCACTGAGCCGATGGAATTCCCTCAGTTTCTGATAAAGTAAAAGACTGAAGCTTTTCCCACAACCAAAGCAGCGCTGGTTACAAAGTGTGGGAGTGGGGGGCACAGGGAGGTGGTTATGAAACAGGGCAAAAGGCAGGGCTCAAATCCCCTCCTGACAGTTTGTACCTGCCATAAATTACTTGTGCTTGAGGCCGACTGGGATTGTGGGGAAACTTCACTTCACACTTCTCTCACTCATTTTTGTTGATTGAATCGGGTTCATTTTTATAAACAGTTTAAAGTTACATATCGACTCATTGTGGTCTTAACAGTATGCTCTTAAACCTCGACTACAGATGCACTTTTCCCTCCTGCTTAATTCATGACAGATATGAAATATGAGTTCATTAGGAGTGGTCCTGTTATGGCGCTCTGAGGGACTCCCGACATCAGCAGCTCTTTCTGCTCCAGTCTTCCTATTCTTATTATCACTGAAACGTAGCTGTTCTTACTAACTATCCTCTTTGGGGCAAGCGGAGCTGTTGTTCTTTCGCATTCAGTACATAGTTTAGGGCACACGGGGAATACGGGCTTGACAACGGGTCATAAATAAAGGAGAACGTGTTCAGGATGCTGATGACATAGTCACGCAATAAAGGGATCAGGCTTGAGGCACCACGGCTAATACGTTCTGTGTCAAAGAGGTAGAGGAGTAAAGTGGTCTCTATAGAGGCACATGTTTCTAAACACTCACCACATTGTACAAGCCAATGCACCAGCGTTCAAACAGAATCTGACCAGAGAAGCCATTGACGAATGCAAACCAGATCTAAGAGAGACAAAAACATCATAAATGAGTCAAAACAGCAACAGCAGAGCAGAAGAAATACAATCAGAGATTTATAATACCAGCTTTTTTTAAGAAGCCATCAGCTTCAGTGGCAAACAATGAAGTTGAAGTGTTGGAACATTTGAAATACATCTTTTAATGAGCACTAGAGCAGGACAATATGACCAAAATATTTATCACGATATAGATTTGAAAATTTGCGATAAGGATATAACTGATGATATAATTGACACGAGACAAAATACTTTACAACTCCACAACTTTATTAGTGCAAAAAAACCCCATCAATGTATTTTCACTTAAACAAGCAGCTGTTTTTTTACATTAAAGTTATATAAAAATTTAACAGTGCAAATTCCTGTCTGACAGTTTAACCAAAAGGCATTTCCAGTGGAAACTGGTCGACACATCCTCAGCATAACCATGTATAATATCCACAAAACTTAAAAAGAGGTTAAACACACACAATACGGTAACATTATGTTGAAGCACAGTACGTATCACTCCGCGAGGCTCCGCCTACGATAGCCGTAATGCTCCGACAATCCATCAAGCGGTGCGGCTTCGTAGCTTAGCGAAGTCGTACTGAAACATCTGACAGATTTTCGAGCGCCGTGTACATAAAATTGTTTCGAGGTCAGTAAACACAACCAGAGTTCATACATAAGGCACACGGGATTATAAGGGGCTCTGTCGACTTTCAGAAAATCAAAGGATTGATTTTAAGTGTCGTATTTTCCAAACAACACGGTAATAACGACGGCCCGCTAGCATGCGCTACCAAAAATAGTGCTTTGTTGTGTATCTGACGGACGAAAGCTAAACCAGTTCCACCAGTGAAGCTGCAGCATTTTTACAAACCAGTTCAGGTTCATCTGTTTCATACAACGATCCGCTTTCACTCTTCTCATTCTCTGTCGCTGCCATGTGCGTATGTAAACAAAGGCACTGCGCGTGTGCGTTTTACCCATATCCTATCGCCATATTTCATTTTCTTGTCGTTGCCCAACATTACTCCGGCGTTACCGTGAACGGTATGATATAGCCCCGCCTTAATGAGCACTGTCATTTTATGCTGAAAGCCATTTGGTCTCAATTTTGATACTGAAAGCTTTAATCATAGAAGACGCCGCCACATTTACATGCATGCAGCTATTTGCTGTTTCGGTGTAAGCTTTTCATTAGTGATTGCAAAGATAAGTGGTTAACATTATCAGATTTGAGACAGGATCATCTACAAACTAACGATCCACACAACATCCTTCAATGTCTTCTTATCCTACCATCAGAGGGACGCAGCCTCCGCTGAGATTGCAATTACAGATAATAGAAAAGTGTGTTTCCCTTTAGTGTAAGGGAAAAATAAATAACTGAATGATCCTTACATTAAAGTGGTTTGGTTTTAAAGTGCTGACCTGTGAGCAACCTCCGTCATTAGTTTAATTCAGACACAATCCTTAAAAAAAAACAGGCAGAAGGGCCAAATGAGAAAAAATGAGAGACGGTGGGAACGCCGGGACCTCCAGATGGCACCTCGGAGATGCAAAGTCTCCACTGGATTCATCACACGATTAACTTCCAACATATATCTTACCCACTGTTTTCCTCCACGATCCACCTGATGACATGTGGGTGACAGATGATGTTAGTTTTAAGGCCAAAGTCAGGACTGCAGAAGAGTGATTGAGACTTTGATATAGTGTGTCAGGAAAGGCAGACAGAGGTAATGTAAACCATGTGCTGAGTGGAAACGAGGCTTATCACCGTATTTTGATTAGCCACGCTTATTTGAGCAAAATAATGCCTCTAAGATGAAAGCAGAGCAATGGCTCCAATCTGGTAGGGAGAACGGCACATACGTCGAACTTTTATTGGTGTAAAGCGGATTTATCGGACGTATCCTCGAGTAAATCTGACTGCACACCCTCAAAATTGTTTGCAGATTGTAAATGAGCAACTGCACCTCACAGAGTTACAGTTTGCAACGTTGCGGTCCTGGATAGACTCACGCCAAAACTGTCAAGAGAACATCAGGGGTGCTGCGTTTGGGCCAACCGAGCATTTCCTCGCTTCATTTAACTTCATTATGAAGGCATGAACTGCTACAAACTCTCAGATTGAGACAAAGCCTGTTTCAGGCCCCGCCCACCGCTGCCACTGTCTACACCACCAATAATAATCTGCCTCTGGTCCTTCCCATTTACTCGTGAAAGCATAGGCATGAACACAAATGGTGAGGGGGGGATGTAGACGAATCCTCTGTTTGCCCCTCACCTTCCCCTTTCTGCCTCACCCACCCACCCCAGATCCCGCCATCAGGTGCACTCTACCATGATGCTGTGTCTGGTTTTAACCTCAGCTGAATGTGGGACCACATATGGCCAGACCAAAAGATGAACAGTACTCCTGGCGGAGCACAGAGATGTATTCAGATGCCAGCGCTGTGGGCTGTGGGTAGACGAGCCCAAGCTATGAGCAGGTTCATCCATTAGCGTGGCTCAAGCGACGGTAACGAGAGGCTAGCGGGTAGGTCAAACTGCTGAATTAATTACAGCTCTGCTCAATGAGGGTCTGAGCTGATATATTGTTGTGCTAAGTTAAAAAAGACTCCTATTCATAGCTCGAGCTAACTGCTTCTGTGTGAGTGTTTTGGCCTGGGCTCTCGGCTCCCAATAGCTTCCCTCTCGCTCTTTCTCACTCTCTCCGTCTCTTGAGGGACAGATGCATTGATTTGCTCATTAGGGGAAGTACCAGGCCGGATTTTTCTCCCCCTTTTCTTCTCCTCTTTGAGTGCCACTCAGCGAAGGGGTGTGGCTGGCCTCTCTCCCTCACTGCACATCGTGAAAAACAGGGATAGAGGGAAACGGGAGCTGTAGAAAAAAGGAGGATTGGGCGAGGGCTAGAAGATAAGAAGACTTGCATATTCATCAGCAAATGAAAAATCATTGATTCCAGTGTTGCTTCACTGCTGTCTCCAAGTGGCTGGAGGGTGGGGGGGTGCGGGTATGACATTTGTCCCCAACAATGCGAGTCCTGACACTCTTAAGCTCGGCCCTGCAGGATTGTTAATGGGATTCATACACAAAGCAAGCCCAGAATAAAGAGTCGCATAAAGAGGGAGCTGATAAATATGCTGGAAATATGTGGAGCTGCAAACAGAAGCAGGCTCACAATGCAGGCATGGCCTCCGTGGATTAATCCGGAGCTACTGCTCGGCTTTGCTCGGCTACTCGGAGCCGTCTCTGACTAAACTGAGCTCCACTGAATGAGCTTTCATGTAATTGCCTCATAAATGCCACTTGTCCATCAGCCGCCTCTGTAGCGCCCTGGCAATGTGTCAATCAAAGCTGAGTGGCCAGCTGGCTCGCCCATTTCAACGGAGTTTCTATGGTTTCTTTTAAAAAGGGTCTCTTAGCTTTAATGTGGCTGAATTCCACTTTTTTGCTGCTGTTCTTCAATCACGAGGTTATAAATTATTCCCCAACTTTGTTTGTTACTGGACACATTGTTTAAAAATGTTTGGCTACATGTTGCCGCCTTTTTTCCTTCTTTTAAATCAAATGAAAATTCATAGCTCAAGCATGAATGTGCTTAAAGTGCTCTCTAACCGATTAGGAAAAGAAATGCCAATCAAACCAGCAGCCTCTGAAAAGGAAAAAGAAACACTTGGGTAGTTGTGCATGTCAGTCAATCATCCGCTGGAGTGACAGCCTTACATTCTGACACAATTAACCCTCCGTGAGCCTCAGAAAGTCCTGAACCGCTCCAAGAGCTTCAGACTAAGTTGTGCTCACATTCACGTCTTCCACAATAAGCCGAGAATCCTTCGCCCTCTTACTCCACGTGTCTTATAAGAAACCAAAGACCCCGTGGAAGCAGAGGGAGATGAAAAGAGGCTTAAACACAGGGTCTTCCTGCCCCGGCATTCAAATTGTAACCCACACTGTATGGCACAATGGTGCTGCGAACAAAAAGTTAAAATTCCCGTCAACATCCTCGATTCTGTTCTTGCAAGGCGTCCCGAGAGTCGAGGGGAAAACATGCGAGCTCAAAAGTAAACCTGTTAGTGCAACAAACGCCGCTTTGACTCATGCCCCGGGGTTGCCGCTGTGTTCGATGTCAAGGTCTCACAATACGGGGACATTTCAAATACTGAGCCAGCCAAATGGTGAAGAAATGTGCTATTATCTACTTCATTCCCCCGAAGGAGCCGAGCATGAGAGGGGGAGGGGACTTATGTTTTCAGAAGGCAACAAAAGGTGTGCTGGAAAGAAGCTCGCCCTGCAGACAAAACTATCGATGTTATGTTCCAGTCGCTGGAAAAGGGCCTTTGAAAATGGACCTGGTGTGTTTCAAGGGAAGCAGTATTTGGTGGCACAAGGAAAGAAAAGGATGCCGAGAAGAACGCTGACCAGGTTTTGATGTGATGTTTCTTTTAAAAATCAAATTCCTAGTGATTGAGACGCTAACGTTTACCCATGATTAAAAACAGACAAACAAGCGTAATCCAGTTTTAAGATGTAAATGTCAAATGTAATGGATCGTGCCAACAGAAAATTACATTTGCTGAAAATTGAATTTTACTTGTTCTCTGAACGGCGTTTGTGGAAAAGGGCAGCAGGATCGAACAGTCACAATGAATTTATAACTGCAGTTACAGCCTGGAAACAGAGCAGTCACCCTCTCTGACAATCAGAGGCAGGCAACTGGAATGTTTTAAATACACGACTGATTCTTCATGGCACATAAACTAAAATGTGATTTAAAAAGGGGGTCAGAGGTCAAGTGTCACAGAAAGAGGATCAACAAAAGCAATTTTTTAAGTGGTCATATTTCCATAAAAGGTTACGTGAACCTGACGCTTCAGCAGGGAGCCTCTCAAAATGCAACATTTTATAAGCAAATGAAGCGATATTCTCAAATCTTGTCAAGCAACATAAAGAGAGGTGGAAAGACTCTTTTAATGTATTTTTCTCCTGTTCTGCTCCCGGATGTTACCGACTTCATGGAAATCGTTTCATGTCGTGTTTTCGGTTACGCTGCGTGGTCACTTTGACACAAAGCGACTGGCAAAGATCAAACACTCTGCAGTTTCCACTTCTGGATTTTTGGGAAGGTGCGAAGCCAAACTTGCTACTTTTGTCACACAAGTGCACGGCCTGCTGATCAAACATCTGAGCGCTACTAGTGATAAAGCTGCCGGTGACAGGAAGCACTTCACGTGTCTGCTCACCCTTGGTTATAGATCTGAGGCTGCAATCTGCACTGGGCCTGGTATCTGTCAGACGCCATCAAACCCACCACGCAACAACTGACCGATGCCGGCAGAGACACGTGAATCTAAACCTTCTCCACTGATAAACAGGGAGAGTTTAGAGTGTCTGTGAACATTTCCCAACAAGCCCATCAGTGCAGTAAAAATCACAGTGATGGGAAATGTTATTAAGCATTATTTCTGCAAAGACGTTGAACTTGCCAAGGAAAATAAATAATGCATATAAATATGTAGGAACATCACAAGAAAGCCATTTGATAAAATACATGAAAAATAAAGTTAATCCTAATATTTCACCGTTATCACAGCCCAAGTTAGAGCATAATATGATTGTAAATAATCATCTGCATTTTATTTCTTGGCATGTCCAATGTTGTTCGCATAACAATTAATACCTAAATGTTAGGACATAAATATGTGGAGTCACTAGTGAACTGGTTCGACTTCTGCAGATTAATATTCTGAGGACTGAACAGGACTAAAGGCAGACTTCCTGTTGATTACACTGCAGAGCGTGTATGTCTGCGAGCGTTCTCGTGTGTAGATTCTGCCCAATGTGTCCAAACTCAAACCTTCATCCAGCAGCTGCACAGCCTGGCAGGTTCTGTGAGGGGCCAGTCAACAGAAATACAAACATGGAAACTCTAACAGGGAATCTTTGCCTTCACGTAGTTGTGCCATTTGCATCTTTGAAAAACAAATCTCAAAGCTGTGCATTCACATCTGGCTTTTTGCACGACCTTCAGTGCTGAGAGCTTCAGTGTGAGTCTTACCTCGATGATGTACAGGACAATATTCTTGTAGAAGCAGTACAGGATGCACTTGGCTACGCGGTTGTAATTCCAGGCTCCGTGAACCAGCAGCAGATTCTTTAAGTATTTGAACTGTGTGGGAGGGAAATGAATGGAGAACGACAAAATGAATGCACAGCAGAAATCTGTGTCTAATGTTTGTCTCTAATGGCTGCCTGTAATCAGAGATCAGGGCTGAGGCACTAAAAGAGTTACAGAACTTCAAGATTAAAAAAGGTCTTTTGTCATTCCCGGGCAGAAAGCCTCTGATGGGAGCTCGTGGCCAAAGCTCTGCTAACACATTCCAGGAAACGTGTAGACGAAGACTGCAAGGCTGAGGTTTGAGTTGCTGGAATTGGAGGGGTTCATATGGGGGCATTAGCCTCCAAGGGCCTAACATAATAGTTAAATGGCCTCATAATTACACCACTATTTAAGGCCTGTGGTGAACTTTCAATCACACTGCAATTTTGGCTGATGAGTGTGATAGCACTGGAGCAGAACAAGTGTTTCATCACACCTTCTAGCCATCGAGAGGTTGTGTCCAAAATCATTCACTTAATCACTTCTCCCTCTTTGCTCCAAATTAGCGAGCCCATCGGCAGAAAGGAAAAGCCGCTCTCGGACAGGACATTTTCACGGCTTCATTAATTACATTATTGCTGTTGCACAATTAAAAAGTGATCCATCAACACCAGCTAACAAAACAATTACAGACAATGATAAAAGAAAAGACACCCAGCATATTGTCCTATAACGCACAAAATCTCTGTCAGGGTTTGTTTTTTGGTCGGTGAACTCCGGGAACCAAACTCGTTAGACTTAGCTATGCTCGTCTATATGAGATGTTGTGATGTCATCATGTTGCCCACCTGGCAACAGGCTTAAATATATATTTTAATGCACTTTAACACCTTGTGAAGCCATTGTATAATTTTTTATTTCACAGCAACATCTTCTCATTTATATGCACAGAAGTTGAATCATACATCGCTCGCAAGAGGCTGACATATAAATTACATCAACCACCTTATTTTTCTCTTTTCTTCTGTCAGTATTTCAACTTGCCAACACTGTGAACTATTGTGGGCATACTAGCTTTTACAAACATATTAAATATACATATTTTTAGTAGTTTTTTTCTTTATGTTTGGGTAATGATTGTGGGTTTTACACACTTCTGTGAGCAGTTGTGTCATACTTTTAGCGCAGTACATGGAGTATAGTAAAACTCCTTTTACATTTGGATAGCACTAAAACATGGCTATATATCCCAGTTGTATTGTGAGTAGTGAGTGCCTGACATTTTGAACACGGCTTTATTTATTTTGGGGTCTTGTCTTTCAGCATCAACACACAACTCCTCTGTGATCTGAAAGAACAGTCGCAGTCCCAGTTTGTGTGACCCTCGAAGGCCTGGATCAAACATCGGGGAACACAGAGCCAAGCTGATGACAGACAGTCAGCAGAGATGCTGGCCTGAAGCCTCTTTACTCTCCACTAACAGATAACACTGTTCAACTATCAAATCTAGCTGTGTAGTAATCTATGGCAGCAGGATGCTCATCGGACACTCGCACACATTAATCTAAATCATGTATAGCAGTAGAAAAACAAGTTATACAACTTCCCCCTGATTGATTTCAGTTTGTAGTCAGCAAATTACAGTTAATGTGCCGCTGCGCCAAGATGCGGAAAGTCCCGCTGGAAGTCTGGAGGTGTAATTTAATTTGACACAAATCGATTACAAGAGGCCACCTGTCTTTGAAGGACATACACTTTCTGCATGTCATGAGGATTAAATGGGCACTTCAGACAAACCCAAGTCTCTTGATTAGTAATTTCATACTGAAGCACAGAAAACGCTCTGTGCCTTAGTCAACGCTTAGTTCCTCAGACCCCCAAGCCTCTTGGCTGTACACACACAATAAACTAAGTGGCATGCTGTGTAACAGACTCACAAACGCCATGGATTTTGTGTCAGCGGGTGTCATATGTATGCAGAGTTTCAGACAAACTGGTTGCCGCGACATGAGTATGGATTTAAGGAGCAGTTTGCCAGGATGCGTTCCCTATAGCTATGTTGGGAGTTGGGTTTCACCACATGCCTGTTTTATAGCAGATGCTACTTTACTGTATAAGTTGAAGCCCTTTCAGATATATGACTTATTGTTCCTCCAATGTACCAAGCTATCAGTAACATGTAACACATTTGAGACAAGGCTGTCAAAGGCATGAAAAACAGTATCACTGATAAAGTACTGTATGGATAAGCATTTGCAACTTTGACGTGTTTATCGAGTCGTGATTTTCACTTTGCTTGAGCCAAATTAAATATCATAACCTACCTGGTATCTTCATTTTTGCAGTTGCTGATCTTTTATTACTAGACTGACAGATTGGATCCTGATAACATTTTAATATTTCTCTGACTCTCAAATTCCTTTATTGAGGTGAAGTTACTGAAAACCCATCAAACCCATCACAAAGGTGATGATTTACAGTTTTAAAGAAGCATGAGCCTGTAGCTTACAGGAAGCACTTGTACAAATGCAGATGTTATTAGTAGGGGTGCAACGATACTCGTATTGATATTGAACCGTTCATACAGTGCTTTCAGTTCGGTACGCATATGTATGAACAATACAACATTTTTAATTTATTTTATCAACTTTTCTTCTGACAATGCTGTCTGTGTTGAGCGCTCAGTGGATCTGCGTTCGACTACTCCGCCTAGGCTGCACTGTCGAGCGCAGATTCACTGAGCACAGCGCAAGCTAGCAAGACAGAAGCTAAGCTCGTTGCAACCTGGCAAATTGAACCTCCCCCACCCTCATTCAGATCTGGCCTTCGGAACTATTTTGGTCTTCATGTGACGTATGACCCTGAAGGTAAGCGCGTCATGGACTAAAGTAAAACAGTATGTTGGATGTGCCACGCAATGCTCAATTACATGGGTGGGAACTAGTGCGTTAGCGCAGTTAGCTCGTTAACGTGTTGGCCGTCCAGCCCCACGCACGGGGCGATCCGCGGTAGCTCGTTAACGGAGATTTGCCGTGTTGTGGCGTTAACGTCATTTCAGATTAACGCTGACAGCACTAGTGGGAACACAACGAATATGACTGCACATTTACTCCGACATCATCCTGGTGCAAAGACAAGTGGAAGCAGACAAAAACAACAAGCACGCATGCTACAAACTTTACCCGAGTCATTTAGACAGCCGTTAGCACATGATTCTCCTTATGGAGACCTGATATGTTTAATATGCTGCTGAGAATATAGCCCAGAAGAAGCGTATAGTAGAGCTTTTATTTTGGAAAGAGACATTTCTCTGTAATAAACTCTCTTTTCCAAAGATGAGAGATTTCTCGATCAGATAGATTTATTTTTATTACTTTGTTGTTTCAGCAACATTAAATTTAAAAACTGTACTTTTGAGTTAAAATATATATTTATAATTTTAATAAATGACAAATTAAAAAGGCATGAACATTTTTTGTATCGAAAAAATATCGAACCGTGACACCAAAGTATCAAACCGAACCGCGAATTTTGTGTATCATTGCACCCCTAGTTATTAGTTAATATTTAATATATAATATTTTTAATATATACATATTTTATATTTTTTACATTATTTACATCTGATCTTTTACATTGTATATATTGTCTATTGATTTTATTGTTTATTTTAATATTTGTGTACAGCGCTTTGTGATTGTCTGTCTGTGAAAAGCGCTTAATAAATAAAGTTTTCTTACTTACTTACTTAATATGAGCATAATAGATCTTTTTAAACTTCAATACTAGGTAAAAGTTCCCACTTTATTTATTTGTGTTTTCAATCTCCTCACCTGAGCAATAGAGTAGTCTGAGGAGTTTGCCGCCTGCAGACCCTCGTTGCCTGAGATTCCCACACCGACATGAGCTGTTTGGATCATTCCTACGTCGTTAGCACCATCGCCGATGGCCAGCGTGATCACCTTCACCTGTTTTTTCACCATCTCAACCACTTCTGACTTCTGAAGAGGCGACACTCTGAAAGGAAGTGATTGATAATACACGTGAGTTAATAAGCAAGTCCAGATCTGGGATAATAACAGAAAAAACATAACCTGGGTAAAACAGCAGCTCGTATAAAGTTACATATAATTTGTTTACTTTTTGACAGGATCTCCTAAAGAGTAACAAATATAAACTGTAAGATACAAACTGCTGCTGGCTGGGTGTGAAAAGGTGGCACCCAGCAAGGCAGCTTTACAGAATAGATAAACATCTTCTTAATTTACTAAGTAAAACCAATCCTCTTCCTCAGGACTTCAATCTTAGCTTTATGCCCTCACTGCCAGCCTCCAGCCCCCCTAACAGTGGCTTCTTCTTTGTGCACCAAACTCAGCGTAGTATACAGTAAGAAATTCTCTGGAGATGATGTTGTAAACTGCACGTCTGTCTTTAACTGTGAAACCGTTAATGTTTATGTTCTCCGTGGTTTAAGGGGCCTCATTCATCTCGCGGTGTATCTTAGTGCCCAT